>NC_090869.1:13933002-13955502 GCF_036669935.1 Montipora foliosa | reverse complement strand
TATTTTGATTCGTATCAAATTACATAAACACTTTGTCATTTCAATACTACCTATATAACCATATATATATGATAAATAAAAAAGGCATTTTTAATTTGAACCACATTAATCCTACTATCAACAAAGAAACGTTATCAGAAATAGAACAGTTGTATTCATGATTATTTCAAAAAATTCAAGTAAACTTTACTCATTCACAGGGAAAACCCCAATGATTACTTACCTGTTTCTGTGAATCACCCATCAAGTCACTTATTGTTAATCGAGATTAAAAAAATCGAACGCAAAATTTGAAAGACATATCGAGATAAAAAAATCGAGATCAGAAACTTTATTGCATCAAATGGTAAGTAGTGTAAGAGTGATGAACTTCCCCCCGACCTGTTTCAAATAGTGAAATAAAATAGTTTTCCAATTACAAGGTTCTTCATCCGCGAGTCTCTGGCAAAGCATTATTCTATGAGTCTTAATTATCGATTCTAAATGCGGGGCCTTCAGGCCCCCATCTTTTATGTCACCAACTAAGGAAGCTCGTTTTACTTTGTCTTTCCCTTTCCAGATAAAGTCAAATATAATCCTATTAGCCTCAGTTACCACCTCCTTATCTATACAAATTGATCCAGCACGGTACATTATCAGTGGAATTACAAAAGTTTTAACGATCTGAATTCTTCCAATTATTGTCAGATTTCTCCACTTCCAAAGTTGAAGTTTTGTTTTGACAGCATCTATTATTTCCTTAAAATTTAGTTTGTGTCTCAAACGGCTGTCATAAGTAAAATACACCCCTAATATTTTCACAGCTCTCTTAACGTTAATGTTCATAATACTTTGGTCCTGTGCTGGAGCCATAACCGAGTTCCCCAAGATAAACATTTCTGTTTTGTCAAAATTTATGACAAGACCCGAACAGATTCCAAACTTTGAAATAAGAGCAAGGAGGTGTCTAAGAGACCAATCGTTCCTCAGGAATACAGTAAGATCGTCTGCGAAAAGCTCAAGTTTAATTTCGATTCCATCCACCACAATCCCTTGAATATCCTTATTTTTACGTATACTAACAGCTAGTACTTCTAGGACAATAATGAACAAGTATGGAGAGAGTGGATCTCCTTGCCTCACACCTCTTTCTATCTTAAAAGGTCCGGTAGAGAACCCGTTATTAAGAACACAACTTGAAATATTTTGGTAAAAGGTTTGTATCCACTGGATGAACGAAGAGCCAAAATTGAAAGCAGCCAATGTGCTAAACAAAAAATTCCTATTCACTGAATCAAAGGCTTTCTGAAAATCTATTGCTAGCATTTTGCCGTTGATACCATATCTTTCAGTATATACGAGTATATCATCAATCGTCCTTATTGCATCATTGATTGTTCGTCCTTTAACATATGCATGCTGATTATGGTGAATTATTCTAGGGAGAACAGTCTGGAGTCTCAAGGCAATGGCTTTAGATCCAATCTTGACATCTACATTAATTAAAGAAATCGGCCTCCAATTAGAAATTTTTGTGACTTGCCATTTTACTACATTGCTGTGGAAAGAACTCATAGCTTGGTGTAGTGGAAGACAAATTAAAGTTGAATCACTATCTGCAGCAAATATAATTTTTGGTGACTGGCAAAGGAAAGATTGCTTCCTCTTATTAAATCATATTATCCTCATCGCAAAACAGTACATTTATTATTGTAGGTCCAGCAATTTGAAACCACTTTTCTACGTTCTGTTGCAAAGAATTAAGTTTGTCTACCAATTAGAGAGCAAAATTGCTAAATGGAACAATAATTGGCAAGCTCACTCTATTAAATGGAGTAAGAGCGGTTTTGAAGATGTTGAAGATTGAAACGTGCTTTTATATCTTTTTCGATATTCTAACACAGCGCTATTGTGGGTGTGTTTGTATGTGTGTGTGTGTGTGTTTCTGCATCATGTAGGGGGAACTTTTGGGGGGTGGGGGGTGGTTGTTAGCATCCACTTGTTAGCTCAAATCTGTATATACATATATTTTTTTGTGATTGCTGTAATTTCTTCGTTTTTGTAAGTGCTGTAACTCCAATATGGAAATGTTAAAAAACAATAATAAAATACAAAAAAAAAAAAAAAAAAGTAGTGTAAGAGTTGGGTTGGTAAGCAAGCATTTTAAAAAATGCTTGCTTACCAACCTTGCTTGCCACTCTCGTACCCCAACTTGCTTGGTAAGAAAGCATTTTTTGTAAAAAAATGCTTTCGTACCCTCAACTCCTATACTACTGATACTGTCTGAGAAGAAGATTTCCAGAGGATCATGTTTGGTCCCTACCAAAATCCAAATCATGACTACAAATTTCGTTTTTCCCCTGTGGAATCATGACTTAAGGAATGAAATAGTTCCCTGTAATTGAAGCCCCATACATTTTAAATTTATTCCCTTGGGGACCATAATGAATATGATATAACTCTTCTTAAAATTAAGTTTTTGGTGATGTTGAAGTTCGGTTGAACCGATCGAAATATCCCACTTTAAAACGTTCATCGTGCTCTGTGCATATGAATTTTTATTTATTTTATTATATATTTTAATGATTTTCTTTTAGCTCTAATAAGCTTCAAATGGTGTGTCAAATCGACTTCAGAAAAAGCTAAATGCGATGACTTCGTGAAATACGTCAAGGAAACCGCACAAAATGCAAGTATGGAGGTGACCACTGAGTGCGTTTTTGGAACATCCGTCGATGATTGTGTCAATAAGATAAAAAACAATGAAGCCGATCTCCTAACCTTGGATGCCGGCAGAGTGTTCGACGCAGGTAGGACGCCATTGGCTCTTCGATTCTCATCTTTTCCCCTTCCCTTTTTTACACCCGACAGTCTACTGGAATACCGCTCTCTTTACCATAGCGCGCTCTAGCAACCATACTTTCCCAGTCTTGAATTCAGCGAGGCGATAGTCACTGCTACCGTATGCTTGATTGCAATTATACGGCCCACTGTTGAATATTCAATAATGGGCCGCTATAATTTCATTAAAATTAGAAGTCGAGCCACAGGTAACCCAGGCTCAGTGTGTGTGCCACATAGGTAAATATAGTGAACATATGAGGCGAAGTTTAGGTTTGGAAATTTGCAAGAAAATGGAAATAAAAGTCGATGAAACTTACCATGTGGTGAGCTGTTACTGTCTTTAATACGTACACGAAGTTTCGGGAAAAATGGTCACCGTTCACCTTCCTTCATAGTATAGTGACAAGGTAGGAGACGGAAGCCAGCGTAGGGACTCCGATAGAACCACTATTTGTGTGAATGAGTCAAATATTTCAAGCAAGTCTTGTATGTGTGGCTCGAGTTGTATCAATGTTCAAAAAAGTGTCATATATTTTCAAGATGTTGTGTTTATTTGGGAACAAGTTGTATATTTCCACATCTAATTGTGTCTATATGAAACAAGTTTTACATATCAAGAAGAAGTCTTGTATATATTAAGGAAGTATTTTTGTCCGCTTTCTCGCGCGTCATAATATCAAGAATTGCATTTTCAGGGGAGAGCTTCTCGCGGAAACCCTCTGTCTTCCAATTAGTTCTCGAATACCTTCCCTGGTCCTTTTCATAGTTGACTGATTTTGATTGAAGAACGATTAATATAACAATTTTTTGCTTGCACGAGTTAAAGCTCGAATACTGTTTAACTGGTTATTGGGATCATTTCCGTCCGGCTTGGGCGAGCAATCAATTTGCAAAAGATCATCGTTGAATAAAGCCTCATGGAAGCGCGAGTAATCTCGAACTTTAGAACAATGGAGACGGTTTTTTTAGTTTGTGTTGAGTGCATGATAAAAACTGAGAAAAGTAAATTTTCGGTCGTGTGTTCCTGACAGCAAGTCGCATACTTTGACGTCTGCCATCCAGATACTAACCCCGCCGGACAGGGTTCACTTCAGTGAATTTTTGTCTTGGAAAGCTGTGAGAAGCTCAGAGTACACGCTTAATTTGCTTTTGGTGAAAAAGAAGTTGAAGCCAATGCTTCTCGGTTTCCTTTTATTTTCTTCAATTCTTTCTTGGTTTAGTACTTTACTCAACCACATGTCTTCTTAGGAGGTATTTGGCAAAGACATCTACCATGGCACTGTAATGATTTACGATACCAAAACAATATCGTGTACTGTTAGAGCTACATATTACGCAAGGACAACTTGAATCTCCTAAAAAAGAAGTCGCAGCTCAGTTGACAGTTATAGAAATAAATGCTGTCAAGTTTCTGCACTACTACACGTACGCAATGCGTTCCTATTTTAAAAAATAAAGTCAACTCTCTCTAAGACGGACACCATCGGGACCGGCCTCAGCTGTCCGTCTTAGAGAGGTGTCCAGCTTATAGAGAGTCGACGTAGCATGACCCCAGGAAATTTAAGATATTAATGCTGAGCTTGTGCACAGTGAATACGCGTCTGTTTAAAGTTTGTTTTAAGTTATTTGCTTGAACGAAACCTACCTGTTTTAGATTACCATACAATTTGGTTGTCACCTCCAAGTTACATAAAAATTCTTTGTTTGTAACCGCTGTTTGCGTTTAACCTCCAAGTTATTTTTTGAATGGGACAATGACTGATTTAATTTTAACTTGTACTGTATGTGTTCCGGCGACAAGATAAGAGCTGTCAATTAAACGTCTGGTGTTAAAAAGAGTCACGTACAAGAATTTTTCTTCCCTAAATCGTAATTTGCGGTCACATTCAGCATCTCACAAGTGTCCGTTGACGATTTCAAAGTGTCCGTTGTCCGTCTTATGGAGGTGTCCGTCTTATAGAGTTTGGTTATGGTAAAATGACTAAGAAACGGCCGGGACCAGGACCTGGTGTCCGTCTTACAGAGGTGTCCGTTAAGAGAGAGTTGACTGTATCTCGTATCTCCTCAATTTCCTTCCCACCCTTCCCCCCTTCAAACCCCCTCCCCCACCCCCAACCCCTCTCCAGCCAAAATCCCGTATTACTACAATTGTTTTACCTAAATATCCCGTATCCTGATTGCTTCTCGGCCTTTTGACTAATTGTCGGCCAGGCACAGAACAGTTTCCGCTGTGTGTATGTTCTCTCAAGAAGCGATCACTAGGGTTTTTTGGTTTCGTTTTTGACAGTTTTTTGTTCAGCTCGAGTATAGAATCATGACGAACTTTTGTAGTTTCTGAGAACTATTTAATAGCTTGTAGCTTTTGTTGAGTTTTGAATCGATGATGGAGAGAGTTTTGACGACTTGAACCCTGACCGGGACTACTGGATTTAAGCTTTTTTCTTAACGACATTTCAAGTTATTGTGGAACGTTTGGAATACTGAAATCAAGATTATGGACTTGCAAAACTAGAACTTTGGACTGGACTATATGGAACACGCAATTACGGGATTCTAGATTTTTGAGCATTGAGAGAAATGGCGTACAAATGTTGTCTTCTTGTCTTCACCACCACAGATTTAAACAGTTTTCAAGGAGCAAGTGTCTTTTTGTCTTCGCCACAGCAGATTTAGCAGTTTGCAGGGAACTAAACTAGGATTACGGAACCGAACCTCGAGTACAGTATGATGAGTTGCTGAACTGTGATTTCTAATAGATTTTTCGAATTCGGATGATGTCGAACTGAGCTTGTAATTTTTGGGTGAAAGGAATTAAGGAAGCAAGTAAAACTGTGGGATTTGAATAAAGTCTCTTAAAATAAATTAAATAAATTAATTAAACCCCGTATCCTGATAACCCCTAATAGGGCTTTGTTGTTTGCATTTGCAAATTTAGTAACATTAATTATAAGAATTTTTACTACAAACAACTTTAAGTTATATTACAGATTTATCTTTCTGGTAATCTCTCGCTATTTTCCGAAGTTTACCTGTAGCTGAAGTTCACTGTAACTGGACAGTTTGTGTTAACTGTTTGCGCATTCCACGGATACGCCCTTGTAGGCGTCTTGTTTGTGTTGAGATAGCGGTGGTAGCTGTTCAAAACTGCATTACAAGAGCTCTCACCGTATAATGTTCATTCTTCCTTCTCGAAAAGACTAACTGGAATATGACAAATACTCTGACTTAACGATTTCTGCACGTGTTGATAGATTCCACCGATCATTTTAATTAGCCACGATACATCTCTTTCTTCTGGTTGTTTGAGCAGTTCTAAAACGGCAAGCTGTGCTGCGCGAACTATTGCTGGGTTATTGGATATGGGGAAGAACACTGCTGGCTGCATGACATCTTGACTCTGCGAATCGTATGTTTCTCAAATTCCTTCGTTCGCTGCCATCGGAAGGTGAATGTGTCACTGATTGAGTGAAACCATTCACGATTTTGTTTGGTTGGTAAAATTGAATTTCTAGACGAATTTTCTCGCCTGACTCGGCGTACTGGACGCTTCGTAACATTCTGTCCACGCACAGGTAACCCAAGCTCAATGTTTGTGTCGCGTACGGGTTTCACAACATGAGTGAATACAGAGATCATATGGGGCAAAGACATGAAGTGTAGGTCTGGAAATCAGCTAGAAAATGAAAATGAAAATCGATGAAACTTACCATGTGGCGAGTTGTTGCTGTCCTTAATATGTACACGACGTTTCGGGAAAATAGTCGCCTTCACCATTCCTTCATATTGTAGTGGCAAGGTAGGAGGCTGACGGCAGCGTCGCGGCTTCGATCGACACCCAACCAGCACAATTTTTTGGGCGAAATCGAATCCAGTCGCTAAATAAGCAGGCCAGGCTCGTGGAACATGAATTCTCTAAACCCTGAATTCACTGAAGCATCTTCCGCTAGCAAAGCGAAGCCAGTAGGCTCCATAGAACTTGTACGTAAGCCAATTTAAATGAAAAGATATCTCCACTGGAACTCAACACAAATGGCTTACTTCCATAGTTTTATACTTGCAGTCTGTAATTGCATCATAGGGCGTTCGCAACAAGCCCAGTGTTAAGACTACAGATAACGATAAATGCTGGATAACAAAGATAATTAGATTTCTGTTCTTCATGGTATCCAACTCGACGGCGATGGCTTCGCGTTAAACTAGTAATTTATTTATTGTGGAATGCGGAAATTTGAACAACGAGAAACAGCAAGCAAGAGATGAAAACTTATAGATAAATAAGGAGCAAAACATCTGTCATTTTACGGTTGATCCAGGTTTATTTATATCTCGCTGAGAATACTGAAAGTAGCATTTCTGAACTTTAAGATTTCAACATTTCCTGGTGGAGAATTCCCCCAGAACCCCCTACAAGATAGCGTCTCCGTCGCCTGCTTGTTAGCACCCCCCCCCCCCTCCCCCCGAATACAAAATACGCTCCGCAGTCCATTTCTGTGGTCTAACTGATGATTTTTCACTTCGAAAGTCACTTTGACCATAGCCGAGGTTCAAAGACCTGGCTTTTATTTGTATTTTCTGTCTTACCATGACTGTAATTCAGTGATCAAACAAATTGGTCATCGCCTCATTCCACTGTTTTTGATGCAGGAAAGACAAAGGACCTGATACCCATTGTCTTTGAACAATATGGAAAGTCCAGGCTCAAAATTTATGGAGTCGCTGTGGTTAAGAAGACCAACCAAGGGTTTCACTTAAAGTCTCTGAAGGGAAAAAAGTCTTGCCACAATGGAGCTCGAAGGAATGCCGGTTGGAGGATACCCATTGGCTATATGCTTCGCATGAAGTTGATTCCAGCTGTTCAGTGCGACAACAAACTAAATGATTTCCTATCGGTTGCCGACTTTTTCAGCGAGAGCTGCGTACCTGGTAAAGACTTAGTTTTATATTGTATTTCCCTGTTCAAGTTGCTTTTATTCAATTTTGTTTTTGTAACCCTTGAACAGTCAAAGTTACAAACATCAAGCGCTTGTTTGATACATGTAGACACTTCACATTAGTGCGTGTGAGGGGAAACAAAAACGTAGGAAAACATGCAACTAGTATTCTCTTATTCGGATACAGAAAAGTAAGTAAAGTGGCCTCCTACATGTAAAAAAAGAAACTAAGGGATTGTGCAATAATTATCTGGAGGGAGGCTCTAAAATGAGCAAAGTGGGCTTTAATTAAAGTGAAGTTAAAGCCTTCCTGTAGTAATTGTGAAATAACTTCTGACCCCTCCCCCTTTTAAGATAAAACTACCAACATGTGTAAGGAACTAATATCTATCCCCCCCCCCCCCATCCTACACTGTAGACCCCGCCCCCATTAGATTTAGCACCCTCCTACAGATAATTATTGCACAGTCCCTATTTTATTAACGTACAAAATCAACTAGACCGTCGCTCCAAAATGTTCATGTCTTAATTTCGCTTGTTTGACTCTTTGAGAAATTGTACAGTTTCTAAGCAATCTGTGTTAACGATCTTTGACATTTTTCCGTTTTATTAACAGATATAAAACAATTCAATACATCAGGAGAGATTCCCGGAAAACTTTGCGCACTTTGCGCGGGAACTGGGAACACCCAATGCTCCAAAAAAACGAGCAAAAACAAGTACGCCGGGCACCATGGCTCCTTCAAGTGTATGGCGGAGGATAAGGGTGATGTAGCATTTTTTAAGCATAACACGGTAGAAGAAGTTGTGGCTATGGGAGGTTATGGCAATGCAAGTGATTACCAATACCTTTGCAAAGATGGCAGCAGGAAAGGTATTTGTTTCTCCAGTAAAAGAGCTAAATACTAGCCGGCCTATTTCTCCAAACGGAAAAAAGAGTAATGCCTCAGGGAGTAACTTCAGATTTAACAGTCGCATGAAAATTAACATCTAGAGTGGGTACACCTTCACTTAACACCCTCACATGGGCAAAGTTCTTTTTGGTGAAGAAAAAAAAACATTTTTTCCCACAATGAATGACTGAAAACTTTATCTTTAGCTATGAGCTAATGGGGGACACTGTACAATAAAAAGTTGAATACCAGATACAAATCACTAAATAATAATAATAATAATAATAAAGAGGAAGGTAAGAAGACCGGACATGATTGTTGTTGAAAAGAGAAATATATGTTGCAAAATAATAGATTTTGCAATACCATATGATAGCCGTATTGAGGAGAAAGATGTCGAGAAGGTAGTGAAATACCAGGATCTAGCAAGAGAATTGAAGAAGTTATGGAAAATGAAAACAATGGTAATTCCTATTGTAGTCGGAACATTTGGAACAGTTCTAGAGGATTTAAAGAGGAGACTAGAGAATATTGGTATAGAGACCAAGATAGACGAGCTTCAGAAAAGTGTTATTCTGAACACGGCAAGGATTCTTAGGAAGGTCCTAGAAGTTTGAGGAGACTTGTTGTCACCAAGCTTCCTTGGAGTACTGAAGTTCCATTGGAAATCCAATGTGCGAAAACAAGATAATAATAATAATAATAATAATAATAATGATAATAATAATAATAATCATCATCATCATCATCATAAGAAACTGTAGCAAACACTGCTAAAGAGTGCTCAATACACGTTTGTGTAGAGCGGTGTATAGAATTAAATGACTAAATGAAAATACACAAGATTCCCTGCGACTCTGAGTTTCGTGCGTATGCACTCATCAGGCAGATTTAATGAAGAACAGACTTATTAGCTAGCTATATATACATGTTTACGATGAGTAGGGGTGCCCTTCTCACCCATTCCGCCCTTCTCACCCATAGGCGCCGATTGAGAAGCCATTTTAAAAACTCGTGCTTCGTGTTTTACCGGGGTTTCCAAACACTCGAAAACAATAAAAGCCCTTGGCCTAACGGCCTCGGGCTTTCATCAGTTTTCTCGAGTTTGGAAACCTCGGTAAAACACGCGCACTCGTTTTTGAAATATTACTTCTTCGTTTGTACTTGGAGCGTGAGGCAATTAGCCAGTATCAAAAATACCATAATACTCTTTGTTTGCCCCTCCAAAATTTTGCATAAGAATTGTTTTTATTTTCTGTTGGGACTTACAACGGTCCCAGGAGAAACTGGAAAACAAAGCTTATGCAAAATTTTACAGGGACAAAAAATATAGTATTATCGTATTTTTAACGTTCAACCATTTCTTGTCAAGGTCAATTAAGCGATGCAATTATGCAAGTTGAATTAAATTCAACATCTTGGTATCTTCACTTGAAGTAAATGCTATTTTCCATTAATTTAAATTTGTTTTATATTTTCGTCACCAGAGATTGGACAGCACGAGCAATGTAACCTTGGTTTCAACCCCGCACACGCGGTGGTCACGAGAAAAGGAAATGCTGATGTTGACAAAATCGTCACCATTTTGACAAGCATGAGTGAAAAATATGGCATCGACCAAACAGACCCGAGAAACTTCCAACTTTTCAATTCCACTAAGTATTCAAGTGCTCATTTGATCTTCAGGGACTCCACCATTGCCTTGGTTGCCATCCCAAAGGAGAGTCGGACTTATCAAGGTTACCTAGGTGACGATTACGTCAAGGATGCCGAAGCACTCAAGTCATGTGACTTCCTTGCAACAACATCAGCTGCGATCATCCCCTACTCCGCGTATGTACCTATTACGGCATTGATGGTCATGATATCAATTTAGACCAGATGGATGGCTGGACGGCCGTATAAAATCCAACTTAATGAAGGCATTTTTCATAGACCAAGCAATCAAGACAGCTAGAACTGAGTTAAGCCAGAATTGGTCTGGTTTCTATTCTCTACCAACTAATCTTTATAACAAGAGCCTACCGGTAGCCTACACTCTGTTCGAAAGATTTTTAGTCGATTTCCTTTAAAGTTCACAGTATTTCAGTGTTTTCTTATGTTGCAATATCTTGGTCTATATCCAGTTTCAAATGCCGTAGTCCGAAGTCCACATTCCGTAACACAATGATAAGATTAAGGGAGATCGTAGAATAGTTGTTTACATGTAAAACTGTTGGTATTCGTGCACGGATTACGTACGACGTTGGTATTCGTGTACGGATTGCAATCCGAGGTCATATTACGTGAATCGTACTCGTTTGCTCAGGACACTATATTGATCCGGGGTGGGGGGGGGGGGGGAGGAATCGCTAAAAGAGGGAATCTCTAAAGGGGGGAGTTACTAAAACAAAGGATATTATTACCAAGGTGGAAGGACCAGTTGATTGGGTCAGCAATTTTAACTAGTTATAGCAGAAAGACTAATGTCACTTTGCGAGTGTGCTTAGACCCGCCAGATCTTAAAGAAGCCATCGTTAAGGGAGAATTTCAAATCCCCAAGCCTTAAGACCATTCCAAACTCACCAAGTAGTTGCAAGGTTTTCTCTGCGGTGGTTGATAACTCAAATTGTTACTGGCACCAGACGTTGACAGTCGAATCCTCCCTCCTATACACATTCAAAAAATGATGGAGAACAGTTTGATGACAATTTGGGTGCACTACCAGTTTTCGATGACATAATCATTAGAGGCAAAAATGAGGATGAGTATGATTTGATCCTCTGCAAGGTTTCAATTAGAGCACGCGAACTCAACATAAAAATCAGCCTTGAGAAAATCCAGTTCCGTCTGCCTCAAGTTAAGTACATGGATGACGTGTAAGTGGCTTAGGGTTTTCATCAGACCCAGAGAAAATTTTTGCTATTCATAACATGTCAACCCCATCATGAAAACAAGACCTTCAAATAATATCTTGCAAAGTATTTTGGCCTACCATGTCTGACTTAACTGCGGCTACTTTGCGTTCCCTGGTTAAAGGTGTTGAAAGGTGATGTCCCATGGGGTTGATTTCCGGAGCATGATAGTGCACTTGACAATTCAAACTCAAATCAGTTCTGAGTCACGCATCACGCCTATGCATCACGCGCATTGTCATATTCTGAGATCAATTGTGCCCCTATGGAAAAGGAAATGTTGGGAATCGTTTTCGGGTGTGAAGAATTTAAGATGTAAATACACCGGGCGACGTTGAAGTAAATTCTGACCATAAGCCACCAAAAAGCCGCTTTTCAAAGTACCCCCTATATTGAAAAGAATGAGGCTTCGGCTGCAAAATACAATGTCAAAGAGAGGTATATTCCAGGCAGGTTTCTTCACATTGCGGATACCCTCTCTGGAATATACAGCCAATCTTGTGTTTCGAAAGATAATGATATGCATCAACAACAACAACAAAAACAACAACAACAACAAATTCCACATTATAATTAGTCATTGTGGGATTTGAAAAAGGAAAGCTAATGCCCGCATGACAGTTTTTTGGCTTGGCATGACTAAGGGAATTAAAAGAATGTTTGCAAGTTGTGATAAATACACGAGACACCAAAAGAACCCATGCAATTTCGTGATATTCCAATTTTTACCGTGGCAAATAGTTGCATCAGATAGTTAGAACACAAAAATCAGTCCTATGTCAACTTGTTGTTTTTCACTACTATTCAAAGCATATATTGAAACTACATTACAGATATCAAGCCCCATTATCATCAACCGGGAACTCGGAAAAATCCGAGCCCCAGATGGTATTTGAACCCACGACCCTCTGTGATCTAGTGCGAGTGCTCTAACCCCTGAGATATAGGGGGACTCTGTGGCTCAGAGTTTCCTAGCTAGAACAGCGCCAAGCTAAGTACAAGGGACTTTTTGATCGAGGCTCGAAACTGTTACCTCAAGTTAAGGAAGAGGATAGTGTGAGCTTCAGGAAACATGGTGACAGACATTTATCACCTGCTGTAGTTATTAGCAAACATGAGGCCCTCAGGTCGTATATGATTACTGATGCAATCATAACCTTACAGTTTTCTAAAATTTGATTTGTGCATATATAACTGCTTTACTTTTTACAAATTATTGTGTTGAGTTGACATCGGACACGGAAATCGGACAGTTGCATCAGCCAATCATATTAAGTGCGCTCAGCTGAATCCACCAATCACAGAATTTATCATAATAACCACAGCAACAATCACTTATCCTATGAAACTGGGAATTTTCAAAAGTGGATGAAATTGTAACTTTCGTCATCATCATCATGTCCTTTTCCCTCTGAGGTAAATAGGGCCTTGCGTTCTCTCTCTCCAAGCTTCTCGGTCTTTCGCACAACTACCGGCTTCTGTCCAACCTTTGAACCCAAGTTAACCTCGTTCTCTCTCTACCGTTTTTCGCCATGTCTCCTTCCGCCTACCTGTCCTACGTCTTCCTTCTGGGGTCCATCTTAAGGCTATCCTCGTAGTCTCATTTACACTTTTCCTCAACACATGCCCAATCAGTTTCCAGCGTCTACGTTTTATCTGCTGAGTGACCTCTTCCATATTCGTCTTGAATCACATCTCTTCATTTGTCACTTTCATAGGGCGGCAAATCTTCCGAATTCGTCGTAGGAACTTGTGGAGGAGAACATTAAGCTTGGTCGCGTCGCCTTCAATCATTCGCCAAGTTTCGCAACCACAGAGAAGGACAGCCAGTACACTAGATCTAAAAATCCTCAACTTGGTGTTTATGCTGAGCTGACTGTTCCTCCAGATGTTCTTCAAGTTGCAGAAGACTGCTTGCGCTTTTCCCAGCCTACCGGTTGTTGTCACTGTAGCACCAAGATATACGAACTTCTCTACCTCTTCCATATCTCTCCCTACTAGTTGGATCTTTATTCCAGGATTAACATTCCATTTCATTACCACTGTTTTACCTAAGTTAATCTTCAGCCCGGTCTTTTTTCCCATTTATGTTAAGATTTTCAACCTTTGTTTGCATGTCCACTAACCTTCTTGCAACAAGATCCACATCATCAGCAAAGTCTAAATCCTCTAGCTTGTTCGCAAACTGCCATCTTATCCCAGTTCGCTTTCCTTCAATAGTCCTTCTCATAACCCAATCGATCACTAGAAGAAAGAAAAATCCAGACATGCAACAGCCCTGTTTCACCCCTGTCCTTGCATCAAACCAGTCGTAACTACCAGAACCGTCTACAACAGCACATTTGCTCTGCTCATACATTGTCTTTACCATTGTAATCAATTTTGATGGAATACCATACTCTCCCATAATTCCCCATAAAATACCTCTGTCAATGCTATCAAAAGCCTTCTCGAAATCCAAAAAACAAACATACAGGTCGGCATTCCACTCGATTACCCTCTCAATGATGTTTCTCAGAACGAATATCTGTAACTTTAGACAGGGAAAAAGGAGTGCATTAATTTTGTTTTCCCGGGAAATTGTAATGGTTATGGTTAACTGGTAACAGTCCTTAGTGTCATCCAATTCAGTCTGTAATCATACTCGTGATTAAACAAATTGGACCGAACTGGACTCCACTCAGTCCTATTACCATTATAATTATAAACTGGTAGACAGTATCGTAGAATAGACGTCAAATACATTTTACTCAAGAACTTCCTATTACAGCCATTATGGCTCTTGATTACAGTCAATGAGGATATGAGTGATGAGTTAGAAGTAGCATCTACGCGATCTGATGTAGACGTGCCTATAGCTACGAATGAACCTAGTGCTGACTTGGAACCAAATGCTACATTGAACATTGTTTCGCCTGGTCACGTC
This sequence comes from Montipora foliosa, assembly GCF_036669935.1. Lineage (NCBI taxonomy): Eukaryota > Metazoa > Cnidaria > Anthozoa > Scleractinia > Acroporidae > Montipora > Montipora foliosa. Next base: position 13,941,035 of record NC_090869.1, on the reverse strand, counting down.
TGCGCCGCTCTACTAGGGTCAGGTCCGTCCCAAGCTGGAATAAGGATCATCTGATGTAAAGGGAACTGCAATTACATTATTTTTTGTTAGGCTATTTAAATGTTGTTCCAATTGAAATTTTTAGCAACTCTAGTGAAGATACTAACTAGTGTAAGTAGCTTGAGAATGCAGATATTATGATTGGTTGCCAGTGGTGGCTGTCATGTGACCACGTTGTGTTATATTTTGATGTTATGTAAAAGTAGTTTCAGTGGGGAATAAGCTCTTGGAAAGAACGCTTGTGTGTATGTGTCCCTCACTCATAAAAACCTCCCCCGTCCCCCTAATTGTTCCTTGTTCGTGAGGAAACTAAAAGAGTCTGTGCACTATAATAATAATAACAACAATAATAATAATAATAATAATAATAACAACAACAACAATCATCACTTCATGCTCAATCTGTGGCTATTCCCAAAGCTCCCACGCCATATAATTTGTCCCAGCTCAAACGCCTCTGTATTTTCTTACATCAATCGCTTCAGTTTCTAGTTCTCAGTTTAAGTGCTTTTCTTTGGATTTCAAATTTATGTTAACTAAACACTTAGCGACCAATGTTTAAGCACATTAAAAAGAACTAGAGCTAATTTAAGAATTTCCGTTCTTCCACAAAACAGAATCCTGTCACTGTTTCTGTAAGAAGACAGCTGACCACACAGCAGGGTTTTGGCGAAGCGGTGAGAGCACTCGCCTCTCACTTTTGTGGCCCAGGTTCGATTCCGGGACCCATTCACATGTGGATTATAAGTTTGTGTTGGTTCTTTACACTGTTTGGGCGGTTTTTGTCTGGGTTCTCCGGTTTTCCTTCCTCAGCAAAAACCAGCATATAACTGATTCCAGCTGGCTGTAAGCTGTGCTCAATAGGATGCTTTCGGTTTCGACCTTGTTGAGCTGCGTCGTTACTGTACTTGCAACGGCGATTAGAAAGACAGTTATTATTACTTAAGCACAACCTTCAAGTCGGTTGTGCTGACTATTGGTACTGACTACCGTGTCTTGCATACATAATAAGTTCTATCAGAATTCGGATTTACAGAGTAGCATATCATGCTAATATGTATATATCTCCGAGAGCTTACAAAATAACAGTTAAACGACCGGCATGCTGATGTTTATTTAGTTATTTAAATACAATAATTTCTCATTTCGCAGACTAACCCCAACTTTTGATATGATTTTCCCTCAACTCGCCATCCAAACACACAAGATTTCCTCTATTACCCACTTTACTAGAGATTATTATTTCAGTTAGTGGTGAGGAGCCCATTCCTGTAAGGGTATTCTTGCTGCAGCACCGTAATCATACCATAAAGGTTGCTAATTTACTGCTGATTTCAACTTCCAACAATTACCCTGACAAGCCCCTGTGATGAGTAATCAATTAAATATCATTCTGTGACAAGGGTTGTTAAGTTTCATTTTAATGTATTTATGCTCATACGTCCAAGAAGCGTTAAAGAATGTTTTGAGTTTTCTTCTTTCAGTGATCATGTTTGAACGTCGACGAATTCTTTCTACAGGTCCTAAATGCGAGTTCCTTAGTCACCTTAACAAATAATTATGTATGAGTTGACAACAATCTTGTACAGATATTCCGGTTCGACTTCCGTAGTCAAGGTGGTACTACGATAAAAAAGAATAATCCCTTCCCTTATTTTTCTTCATAATTTGGTTGTGTGTTTGCTTGACACGAAAGCGGCAAAATTTTGGACTTTGATTTTTATTCAATGGCTGTTTACTTTGAGTTAAAGTTTTGGATTTCACCTCCAAACTAAGCGATTGGGCCTCAGAGGGTTGGGTCTTGGGAACAGTGACGTAACTTACTCACTTGATTAAAATTTTAGCGTGTACATATCAGCTTATTATATATGCAAAAGACAAGTTAAACAACAACAGCAAAAATTGATTTTTTGGTCAGAGGGGCACTTAAACTGAGAACTAGAAACAGAAGCAATGTGAGACAGTAAGTTACAATGTGAAGCCAATATTTCTCGATTCCCTTCTATTTTCTGCGATCTTTCTGGGTTTAGTATCCTACTAGTAACTACATGTCTTCTTGAGGGCTATTCAAGTACCTAAGACATCTACCATAGCACTATAATGATTTACGATTCTAAAACAATATTGTGTGCTATTAGAGCTACATATTACGCAAAGATAACTTGAATCTCCTGGAAGACAAAACACAGCTTAGTTGACAGATATGGACTAAGGCACTGCGTCAAGCCACTACACTACCACACGTACGTAATGCTTGCCTATTTTTCGTATTTGCATTACAATCTAATCTAACGTGGATGCGAGGCAATTTTGGGTTAAAACTACGAAATAGCCCGAAATGGTCTCACATACATGCTAGATTACATTGTAATACAAATGAGAAAAACTAACCGTGAAAAGGGCTATTGATTTTGGCTTCTTCTTGGAGCAATGAAAAATGTGTAAAGACAGCTTTGTTGGATGACTTAATAAATTATATAAAAGAACAAGAAAACTAAAGAGGGCACCGCTCTACTATTCTGACTTAACTTTTGAGGTTGAAAGGAAGGTCAAGGAATGCCGAGGACATTCTTCTGCAAAACACTCACCGTAACGTTTCACTATCGGATGGCTATTAGAAGCACAATTAAAGCTCGTTTAAACACAACTTTAATAAGTAAACACTATATACACGATCTATATCATGCTATACAACATGGCAGATCTCTCTATTAGACATCCATAACTCCGCGCGTTACATTGGTCTGCATAGCATACTAGTAAGACACTACTTGCGCAATATAAATGAATAGGGTTAAGTTAAAGTTATGATTCTGAATCAGTTTCATAATAGAAAGAAAGAAAACAACGAAGACTATGAATCCAGTTTGTTGCGTGCTGTCAGTAGTTTTGGATGGTACATGTGATTTGATAAAGAAGAATTACGAGTACAGTATCATAACAGACTTAGAATTTGAAAAAAAAAAACTTGCGGAAACAAGAACGGGTCTTGAAACTAAAACAAAGAGATCTCATAAAGAAAGCAGGCAAAAGCAAAGGCAAAGGCAAACTCGATTGCAGAATAATAATTAATAATAATAATTTACATTTATATTGCGCAGATTACATGAATATATGATCACCTGCGCATTACAATGATTAAAAAACTAAAAAGCACAACAATATAAAATGAAACCTACAATAAAAATAGATAAATAAAAATTAAAAAACTAGATAATATAGCTAAATGCAAATATTTGGATAATTAAAAATTAATTCCTATTAAATCGTAAGTATAAAAGCGAGCCTAAAAAAATGAGTTTTTAACATATTCTTAAAATTGTTCAAAGATCCACTGTTGCGAATTTTACTGGGGAGCGAGTTCCATAGCTTTGGGGCGGCAACACAAAAAGCCCTGTCCCTCAATGTTCTCTTAGTTCTCTCCGGTGGCAACTCAAGGAGAAGCTCATTGTTAGATCTCAAAGAATAGCGCGATGCACTCTTAACACCAATTAAATCATTGATATATTCCGGCCCAAGCCCATGAATAGCTTTGAATGTAATTACTAATATCTTAAATCTAATTCTAAAATGCACTGGCAGCCAGTGAAGCCTGAAAAGCACCGGCGATATGTGATCAAAGCGGGGAACATTGCAAATAAGGCGCGCAGCTGTATTTTGGACTCGCTGTAACTTAGACAACTGTGTTTGCGGCAAACCATATAGTAAACTGTTGCAATAGTCAATTCTACTAGTAACTAGGGCATGCACTAACTTCTTCGTTGATTCAGTTGGAAGATACTTTCTTATGCATCTAATGTTGTGCAGGTGGAAATAAGATGCACTACAAATCTTATTGATTTGTGTCCCCATACTAAGTTGTTGATCAAACCAGCAGCCCAAATTCTTGGCCTCGAGAGCTGGAGTAATCTGATGGTCACCAACAGCAAGAGAGCCTGCGCTGATCTTAGACAGTTGCTGTCTTGTTCCAATAAGTAAATACTCAGTTTTATCATCATTTAGCTTTAGCCGGTCAGTCAGCATCCATTGACGTATGTCTTCTATACAGTGTTGCATTGCCATAACTGCCTCATCCCGACTTGCTTGTGAATTAGGTTTAAATGAAAGATAAAGCTGAGAGTCATCCGCATAGCAATGAAAGGAACACCATACTGCAAGAAAAAACGGTCAGAGAGAGTCCCATTGACCGAGATGCGTTGACTTCTGTTCCTTAAGTATCCTGAGAACCATTCCAAGACTTGACCCGAGACGCAAAACCTTGACTGAAGACTCGTGATCAAAATACCGTGATCAACGGTATCGAAGGCCGCGCTTAGATCTTAATGAACCAGCAAAGTTACATGACCTTTGTTCATATTCATAAGAATATCATTCTTTACCTTTAAAAGAGCAGTCTCAGTACTATGATGTTGCCTGTACGACGACTGCAAAACAGGATAGAGACCGTTGGAAGACATATGCAAAAGCAGCTGATCTAATAACGAGCGTTCTGTTAATTTAGACACATAAGAAAGATTACTAACTGGGCGATAGTTTTTATACAGAAGATCGAGGCCATGTCTCTTGAGCAGGGGATTTACTATGGCTTCCTTCCATGAATCAGGAAAAGAGGCAGTCTCGAGAGACTGATTGATCATCTGTTTAATTACAGGCAGAAGCACATCCATACACTCCACCACCAGTGGAGTTGGCATTGGGTCCAAAGCGCAGTGCTTCTTAGCACATTTCTTCACCAGCTCTAGGACGTCATCATCATTTAAAAGCTTAAACTCGCTGAATGATTCTCTCACAGGACGATCAAAGTCATATTTTGAGGACCCAGAAGAACCTCGTGCAGCAACATCAAGATCCAACCGAATATCAGATACCTTCTTGACAAAGAAATTCCCCATAGCGTTAGCCAGTAAATATTCATCGTCATGTGGTGGGAACTGGACTCCAGAATCCTGCCTCAGTAACCTCTTCGTAGCCCTGAAAAGTTTACCCTGATCGCCACTGTTTTCCTCTATAAAATCTTTATAGAACGCCGTGCGGGCGTTATTCAATAAATAGGTAACACGGTTCCTGCATTTCTTATAGCATTCAAAGTCTGATGAAGACCTCGTCCTTCTCCAGCGCTTCTCAGCCCTGCGCCTAGCTCTCTTGGCTTCTCTTATATCCTCATTAAACCATGGCAGGCGTCGCCTTACAGTTACAGTCCTGGTTTTAAGAGGGGCGTGACGGTTCAGGATGTCCGTAAGAGTAGTGTTATAACAGCCAATCATCACATCAAGGGAGCTAGGGGGGTTAGTACACAATTCAGAGTCTCTAAGATCTTTTCTTAGTTGATCGATGTTAACAGCTTTAAGATTTCTGTAGTTATGTTTCTTAACGGAAGTGGCCGGCTTAGGCATTAGAAGACTGCAGGTAACAGCAAAGTGGTCTGAAAATAAACGGTCTACTTGTGGCATAGAGATCACAGATTGCGATTGGCGAGTTACAATCAGATCCAGTGTGTGACCATGGATGTGAGTAGCCCCCTTCACATGTTGCTGAAGACCCAAAGATTCAAATAAATCCTGCAGCTTACTTGCATCCTTGTCACCAGCCACGTCCACATGGATATTGAAATCTCCCATAATGACCAACTTTTCAGGAGCCAATATGATGGACTCCATGTAGTAAAGAACAAGCAAATATGATTATGACTCATCTCCTTGCTTATATGAATTACTTGATGGCTGGTTTGCTGAAACGGAGCGGAGCGATAAGTCTTTAACATTGGCCGAATCAATAGACCAAAGAGCGTAACGTTGAAGTAAACTGTCAGATATACCTGAGCATTGGCGGCAGCAGAGGCACTACCACTTGAAGACTATGCCTACCAAAAGCGGACACATCCGGCACGTTGTCTTTAAACGCCTTGAAGACTAATTTATGTAACCTTTTATTAACTTAATTGTTTAGATCTGGGTTTGCAACCAAGCTTGGTTTTGGAATGATGGCAAAAAAAAAAAGATGACTAACAAAACCTAGTTGTGATGGGCTATATTTAAATATCGCCTTAAAACAGAAACAGGGAATGCGCATATGGCCTTTCCGGCATCAGCCACGACGACCCATGCACCATCCCGATACTGACTGGTTTTGCTAGACTCAATAAAATGTTGTGACATATCAACGTCCAAATTAACGTCAGATCTCGTCAGATCTCGCCGTCGGGCTCATAACGTCTTTGACGCTACAGAGCGTAAATCCGATAGGGAGAAGCAGATCGGCCAGCTTTGTGAGCGACGAGCTGTTCTAGCGGGGAAACGGTAATTGATTCCTTTTTAGTTGTGTGGTGAACTGGCAAGGGTTTGGCACCGGCTACAGACATGAGTCTGGTAACAAAGAATGCTCTACTGGTAGCAGAAGGTTGACAGGCAAGGCGATGAACCCATGCTATGACCGCAGACTCCAATTGGAGGCTTGGCTACATAAAAAATCGAAGGTAATTATATTTGCAAAATGGAACGGTGATGAGGGAAAAGGTCCGCACCTGTTATGAAGCTGGGCGCGGGACTTGTGTACGAACGTGAAACAATATTTGGCCGAGGTCCTCGTGGCTCTACAAGCCATAACCGCTCCCAAACTCTCCCACACGGAGGCGCTGTTGAGAAATAAAATAGACAGGATGAAACAGCAAAGAAAGGACAAAGAAAGGAAACTATCAGCAACAAATCAACAAACACAAGCGCTGGGAAGGAGAGACCCACATGAGGTTCCGGAAGTCAAACCTTAAACAGACTCCGGCGCCAAGGACATCTCAGCGCACATGCAAACCAATCAATGGATACCGATGAGATCGTAATTTCCTGCTAATTCCTAAAAAAAAAATAAACGCAGAAAAGTAATTTTCTTACTAAGTAAAATGGCGCTTTGGAAATATTTACTATCATCCCTGGCATGCGAAACGTTCACTTATGGTTTCTGCCCGTTTGGTACTTAACTAAGCTCCCTACTGAATTTATCATGCAATCGGTATATTGTCTTAAAAGATAAAGGCTTCAGTTTATCCATCATTAACTTTATATGAGTATTTAAGTCGCGGTTAAAATATATATACATCATGCTATTACGACGGCAATGCACCCGGCGATTCGGCATTAACTGCAGATGTCAAATGCTTGTGAGTCATATAGCTTGCGAGCAGACTCACTTGTTTTTGGGTATCGCGCGAGTATTTTGACAGCAGAACCGCTCCAGCGCGCTAGAAGAACGGAGCGAGGAACCTTCACTTCTCCTCGCCGCATTCTTCTGGCGCGCTGTCTGCTCGATCGATACCAAAAATTAATCTGTAGTGTCATCATAAGAAGTCGCCTCATGACACACTATAGACGTAAAGGGGTGTTGGTTCTTTTAATTGTGCATTCACAATTCACAACTCACAATTGTTCAGTTACAATTCTCTGAACCATATGTCCAATCCGTGTTTATTACAAAGTGCGACGGGTATTTTATCACTTACCAGTCGCGAAAAAAGTATTTACAAAGTGAGACAGAACACCCGTTGTCTAACTAAAATTCTGAGCATCAACCAGAATCAAAGGGCCAGTCGAACAAACTACAATGGAACTCTGCCATATTGCCAACCCATTTGCCCCAGACCGCGCATCGGTGGCTCAGTTGGTTGAGCATCGGGCTGACATGCGGGCGGGAGGTCGTGAGTTCGTCTCCTACGAAACCATGACTCAGGGTTTTAAAATAACTGAGAAGAAAGTGCTGACTTTGTAATTACATCCGCAAATTGGTATAGGCTTTCAAAGTTTTCTCGGTTAAGGACTATGAAAGTTGGCCCCATCTCACAACATTTTGTTAACCAACACTGTCGGACGTTAAAGAACCCATGCACTGTCCGTTGTTTTTGCCTGTCTCCCATTCACAAACATGCGTGGATTGGGTGGGTGGGTATGATCAAAGATGGACTGATAGTGGCTGCCAGACGCACCTTTACAAGCTGATGTCCGATCTCA
>NC_090869.1:13915502-13918002 GCF_036669935.1 Montipora foliosa | reverse complement strand
AAAACGTGCGAAGGTGTCATGTCGGTTCAGGAGTGTGAGCTTGCATTAAAAGCTACGGAAAACAACAAAACTCCCGGCACGGACGGGCTAACGCCTGAATTCTATCGCTATTTTTGGAACCTGCTCGGTTCATTTATGGTAAGTAGCTTTAATTACGCCTTTCGAAACGGAACTCTTTCTATCTCTCAACGTAAAGGGATTATTTCCTTAATTCCGAAGAAGAAGAAGAATACCGAATATTTAAAAAACTGGCGGCATGTATCTTTACTGAATGTAGACTATAAAATAGCGACGAAGACCATTGCTCTGCGCTTAAAGAAGATCTTGCCGAACTTAATTCATCCCTGTCAATCTGGATATGTTAAAGGAAGGTTTATTGGAGAAAGTATTAGGTTAATAGCAGATACAATGCATTTCACTAAAGCGAAGAATATTCCAGGGGTAGCCGTGTTTTTGGATTTTGAGAAAGCGTTTGACTCGATTGAGTGGAATTTTATTCATAGATGCCTCGAAACGTTTAATTTCGGTCTTGACCTCCGACAATGGATAAAAGTGTTTTATACAGATATCTCTAGTTGTGTTCTGAATAACGGATACGCCTCAAAACATTTTCATCTAGAACGCGGGGTGCGTCAAGGTTGCCCACTTTCCGGCACATTATTCGTTATTGCTATTGAGTTACTCGCACAACGTATTAGACGCTCAAAAGAAATAAAAGGTATTCCAATAGATGAACATAATGAGGTCAAACTTTCGCAATATGCAGACGACACAACTGTAATTCTTTCTGATGTCCAGTCACTGTCAAGGTTATTTGATTTATTATCGCTTTTTGAAAGGCGCTCTGGTCTAAAACTAAATCAAACAAAATCTGACATGTTATGGCTTGGCTCTATGCGTAACAGAAAAGACACCATACGTGATCTCCAATTGAGCGCCGAGCCAGTTTACGCGCTTGGCGCGCATTTTACATATAATCTAGCAGTGTCTGAAAAGAAAATTTTATTTGACAAATTAGGATTTTTAAAGAAAACATTGAATATGTGGTCCCAAAGAGACCTCTCCATCGCTGGCAGGATAAATATAATTAAAACATGAGCACTTTCAAAACTTGTGTTTATCTGCAGTGTCATGAATACCCCTAAAGAATTCAGTAAAGAAGTAGAAAAGATTACGTTCGACTTTATTTGGGATTACAAGCCCTCCAAAATAAAAAAGACTACCCTTATCAAGCAAAAAACAGCAGCTGGTGGCCTGGACTATGAAGGATTTTTCTCTCTTCGACAAAGCGCTTAAGTTAAATTGGGTGAAACGGTTATGCTCTAACTCAAATGCTCCATGGCAGTACATACCTAAATTGCTGCTAGTCGATGTTGGTGGTACAGAACTGTTTAAATGTAATTATGATTATAATCTCCTTGACCTAAACAACCATCTTCCTGCTTTCTACAAACAATCATTTTCCACTGGCAGGACATCGCAACGGCCACACCTAAAAATAAAAATGAGGCTCTCTCGCAGCCAATCTGGAATAACCGATTTTTAACTGTCAATAAGAAAATGGTATTCTTTCCTCATTGGTATCAGGCAGGAATAAAACAAATCTCGGATCTTTTTGACTCCTGTGAGGGCCATTTCCTCCCATTTAATTCTTTTTGCAGTAAATTCAATGTAAAATGTAGCTTTTTACAATATTATAGCATTCTCTCTTCTATTCCCCAAAATTGGAAGAAACTATTGCAAGAATGTTCCAAAGACTCGGTCACGCCTCCCACCTCAATCTGTTCACTGTCATGTAAGGCAATATACAGTATCCTACTTTACCTTGAAGATCTACCTCCACCAACTTCTGAGAAAAAACATTTAGCGTCTGGCGTCGAGAAAAGTGACTTGTCTAAAATCTACCTCCTACCATTCAAAGCCACGAGAGAAATTAAATTGACGATGTTCCAATACAAAATCATTCACCGAATTTTACCAACGAATAGCTTGTTATATAAAATGAAAAAAGTTGCCTCGCCCTTCTGTCCCTTTTGTCCTTCTGAGTGTCAGACCCTGTGGCATCTGTTTGTAAACTGCAAGCACGCAAATTCCTTTTGGGATGGATTCCAGGAGTGGTACTCAACCTCTAGTAATACGAAACTGCTTCTGTCAGAATTGGAGGTTATGTTCGGAATTATTCGCTGTCACGACTACTGTTTGGCCCTCAACCATCTTATTATTTTAGGTAAATATTTCTTATATGTTAACGCTTTAAATACCATAAAGTACAATTTCGATGCTTTTGCCTCACTTGTGCGCGAAAAAATTAATATAGAAAAATATATTGCAGTCACTTGTAATAAGGAGAAAGAGTTTAGGAACAAATGGAAATAATGCACCATACACTTTCTAATTACCTTGTCTTTCTGAAACAAGCTCGACGTTTTCTTGTAAGGAATTAATCCTGGAAGGTTCTCTGTCCCGGGGACCATGCACTGCCTCAGCCCTTGCTCTATCG
>NC_090869.1:13883002-13910502 GCF_036669935.1 Montipora foliosa | reverse complement strand
CGCCAAGCTTACTCCGTCAAAGAATGGCTATTTTCTCCTGACTGTGTACGGTGGCCCCCATTTTTTATTTCATTCCTTTGCTGAGAATGGTGTCTTCATGGTGTAGTAAAAGAAATCAGTAAAATCTAACCATTGCACGACACCAGGCTCTGCGTCATGTTGGTGATTACATAAAACCGAGCTAAATTTGTCCAACATCGCGGTTGCTCGACAATGGGCCTTATTCGCGCGACGGCCATATTGGCCATTGACAATAGATTTCGTACCACGAGCCTTGAGTTGAAATGTTTGGGAAAGAGTTTCGGTGGTGCAAAACAAATGCTCAATCCCTCTGGAATCAAGATGGCCGCCCGTGTGATTAAGGCCTATTGTCATGGTGGCTTAAATAGCTATTTCTAGGGAATCACCTTTACACCGCTATTACATATTCTAGATCTTTGCTTTTCAAACTCTCTAAGCGAAAGATCATCGCTGAAAGTAAACAAAAGTTCAAGGGTTTGGGCCCCCCTAGTTTGCTTCTCTAACTGATGGTTTTTCGCTTCAAAAGTCACTTTGACCACACCCGAGGTTCAAAAACATGGCTTTTATATACATCTTCCATCTTACCAAATCTGTAATTCAGGGATTTCTCCCGCTAAAACAAACAAATTGGACATCGCTTCATCTTTAATACTGTCTTTAATACAGGGAAGACAAAGGACCTGATACCCATTGTCTCTGAACAATATGGAAAGTACAAGGTCAAATATTATGGAGTTGCTGTGGTTAGAAAGTCAAACGGAGGGTTTAACTTAACGTCTCTCAAGGGAAAAAAGTCTTGCCACACTGGAGCTCGACGGACAGCCGGTTGGAGGGTACCCATTGGCTATATGCTTCGCACGAAGTTGATTCCAGCTGTTAAGTGCGGGAACAACCTGAGTGATTTCCTATCGGCTGCCGACTTTTTCAGGGAGAGCTGCGTACCTGGTAATTAGTTTTATACTGTATTCTATTTCCCTGCTCAAGTTGATTTTATTCAATATTATATATTTTATTTAGTCAGCAGTTACAAACAACAAGCGCTTGCTTGATGCATGTAGACACTTTACTTTAATATGTATGACAGCAAACAAAAACGTAGGAAAACATTCAAATTGTGTTCTTTCATTAGGAAACAAAAAACTAAGTAACGTTTTCAGACGCCTCCTATACGTTAAAATTAAACTACTTTAATTTAACAACGTACGTCATCTGAAGGTGTTAATGATCTATTTCATTTTTCAATTTTATTAACAGGTGTTAAAACATTCAATACGACAGGAGAGATTCCCGGAAAACTTTGCGCACTTTGCGCAGGAACTGGGGACACCCAATGCTCCGGAACCACGAGTGAAAACAAGTACGCCGGGTACCATGGCTCCTTCAAGTGTATGGCGGACGCTAAGGGTGATGTAGCATTTGTTAAGCATGTAACCGTAGAAGAAGTTGTGGCTATGGGACTAGGTTATGGCTCTGCGAGTGATTACCAATACCTTTGCAAAGATGGCAGCAGGAAAGGTATTTGTTTTTTCCAATAATAGAGCTAAATATCAGCTGGCCTATTTCTCCAAACTGAAAAGGGAGTAAGGCCTCAGGGAGTAACTTCCGATTAAACAGTGGCATGTAAATTAACAACTAGAATCGGTACAATTTCTCTTAATTTCCTTGTATGAGTAAAGTTTTCCTTGTTGAAAAAAATATATATTATTTTCCCATGTCTGCGTAACTGGGGCTTGACTGGGACAAATATCATTTGAATTGATCAACAAATTCGCACGGCAAACCGAGTACTATGGATTATAGACCAATTCGGCTAACTCAATGTTGTACCCAATTCAAATCTCTCGGGGTTAAGATTCTTTGTGTGTTGAATTTGCACGACAATGAAGCATTCACATTTAAATGATATGGAAATACTTGGAACAAAACGTTTTTATTCCCAAAAGATTTGAATTGGGTACAACATTGAGTTAGCCGAATTGGTCTATTGAATGCCAAATGATGCAAAATTTTAGGGCCAAACTGGTTTCAGGTTCAACCTTCTTGGCAAGGTGAAGTTGAATTAAGTTTAACATCTTGGTATCTTCACTTGAAGTGATGCAATCGCTTTTGAATTGAATTTGTCTTATATTTTCGTCACCAGAGATTGGACAGCACGAGCAATGTTACCTTGGTTTCAACCCCGCACACGCGGTGGTCACGAGAAAAGGAAATGCTGATGTTGACAAAATCGTCACCATTTTGACAAGCATGAGTGAAAAATATGGCATCAAGCAAACAGACCCAGGCAAGTTCCAACTTTTTAATTCCACTAAGTATTCCAATTCAAGTGGTAATTTGATCTTCAAGGACTCCGCCACTGCCCTGGTTGCCATCGCAAAAGAGAAGCGGACTTATAAGGGTTTCCTAGGTGACGATTACGTCAAAGATGCCGAAGCACTCAAGTCATGTGACTTCCTTACTTCTTCTCCAGCAACAACGGAAGCAACAACAACAACATCAACGTCTGCGGCGATCATCCCTTATGCCGTGTATGTGCCTATTGCAACATTGATGTTCCTTATATCAATTTAGACCAGATTGGCGGCTGGACGGCTGTTAGATGCAAATAAAAACAGTTTTCATAGACTAAGAAATCAAGACAATTAGAATTGGGAGGACAGAATTGCTTTTGTTTCCAATCCCTTCCAGATAGTAGTAATACTTATACCGTTAATACCAAAACTACTACTACTACTACTACCACCACCACCACCACCACCACCACCACCACCACTACTACTACTACTACTACTACTACTACTACTACTACTACTACTACTACTACTACTAATAATAATAATAATAATAATAATAATAATAATAATAATAATAATAATAATAATAAATTAGGCGATCATCATTCTACCTAGGTTGAATACGTACTCAGATGAATTGAAGAAACTCTTTGTGGAGCCTAAATTAGGCCTAGAGAAAAATTAGGGTCAGGATTAGTTTTTTGTTATGACACATGGATATTAATGGACTTATTACAAAAAAAAACATACTGTGTTGGGTTGAGCATGTTCGTCGATGCAGTGTAGTGGTGAAGACAGAGGGCTACAGATCAGCATGGCTTCGGTTGTTCAAAAGATGCATAACGCTATCCACTTTTTGAACAACCGAGGCCTAGAGGGTTCGAGTTTGAGTACCGGTAAGTGCATAGTACAGTACTTTGTTTCCTTACTATGTTGTAATGTTGAGACTGATTGGATAATTGTATGAATACAGAAACCGATAAGATGATACAAAAACATTTAGATATTTTGAGATGCGTAAGATATAGAGATGGAGGGAAGGAAAAGGGGTTTCAATCTATTTTGGAGGGTTGATAGCTGCTTCAGGTAGAGTGCCTATCACGACCTAGGTAAAATGAGGATCAGTAATTTAACCTGGGTAAAAACGGATTTAACCTGAGACGGGATTTGATCGACATGTACACTTTTCCGTTCAGGCTGAGATTATCCAAAATTTTAAGAAGAACATACCTCAGTAGAGAAGGTCTTTATTTTGCCCATCTGTTTTGTTTTTGTTTCTGTGAGTATTAGTATAAATAAAGGTAACAGGACAATTAACTCAATTACTTTGGCAGGTATTTGAACTGATTGGTCGACAATGTGGCTTTCCTATTACGTGATACACTGAAGAACAATTCTGTTTGTAGTCGAACTTTAAGAACATGTTAGGAACGTTTTCAAGCTCAAATCGCAAAAAAAGTAAAGAAATGAATAAAATAAGAACGTTTAGCTTCAGCCCTAAGATTAGACTTTCCCGATGATAAAAAAGAGTGAACTACAGTAGGTGTGTGTTGAAATGGAGGTGTGGTTTATTTTTGTTACGTATCATTAGGTTTAAAAGTGTGTTCGAATCATTTTCGTACAGCATTGTAATAATGACAATACGTGTAGAGGATAAATGAAGGATTTTAATAAATTTGCCGTCTTAGCTGTACGGAATGTAGTTAAGAATAAGAATTGCTATCACAAGCATTCAATCGATCGATATTATCCATTCACCAAAGGAAAAAAACAACATTAGACGGCATGCTGGTCCCTCTCACTGTACTCTCTCCCGCACTATCGAAAACATCCCCATTCCTGCTATACCGATTCGACACGTTGATCGGAGTCACTACGATTTCAATATTTGAAACATGATTCCTGAATTTTCATTATTAATTAAGGACAGTCGGCGAGTGGGCTCATCATTTTGAGTCATACCTTTTGACGATTTATCTACAAGCGGGCAAAGTGGACTAAATTTTAAAGTATTCCAAAGTATAAAAGCTTCCAAGTCCCTATTGATTCTAATTTGACCGTGAAGTATCTGGGGGCCTCTGCAACAATCCGCTGGCGGGAACTCATAGCTTTAATCGCAAGAAAATAGTTTGAAAGTCGAATCATTGAATAGTTAATCTCTCCCTACGTAAGAAGAAGATTAAATAACTGGAACAAATTCGGCTTCATTTTCAACAGTCTATCCAGAGCAGGAGCCGTTGCCTCAACTTTCGCACATTGTCCCCATGCCTGCGCATAAATCCCGCCAAGGTTACATCCCTTAAAGTCTCCATCTTCTATAAGAAAATGACAATATATAAGATATCACAAGCCGCGTGCTGAGTCTATCATAATTTCAAATCATTGAATAAAAACGCAGCACTATGACGAATCGTGACAGGTTCATTTGTCGTACCAGAGAAGGCTTTGTACAATTATCGTAGACCAAAGATTAAATTGTTAATCAGGCCAATGAAAGAACACGGCACATGAGCGCAACTAAATCATGCCAACCAATCAGAATTCGAACCAAGGAGACGCAGCAAGTTCCAAGCGCGGGAAGCAATTAACTTGCAAGAGTAGTCAGCCAATCGCTAAGCACGCCCATGCAATGCAAAGTTACGGCAAAATTGCCATTCGCGTTTGGGCTTTTCGCACGACTGAGAACTTCTGCATGACCAAACCTTTCTAAATAACTGCAAGAGAATTCATCATACCCATTCGAGTTCCATCATCGTATAGACCGCAAGTTTCTGTGGTTTATAGGCTGATAAACCACGCGGGATGTTGGTAGAACACGAGAAGAATTCGTAAATCACGGGCCGCAGACGAGTGATTTACGAAATCTTCGAGTGTTCTTCCAACATCCCAAGTGGTTTATCATGCCTATAAATCATAGAAACTTGTGGTCTATTGCTTTTATATAATAATTCCGAAAACGCGCGATTTTTCTATGAGTTTACTGGCACAATAGAACATAGCTGATTGACCAATCAGAGCGCGCGCATTAATTTGGTTATTATATAAATGCTAATATTTATGTTAATTCAAGCGTATCTACATTCATAACGGGCGTACAAGTTACGGTGGCCATAGTGTTTGAAAGTGGCTGTTAAGTAATATAAGAGAATTGAAAATGAGTTAAATAAGTTACAAAACAACAGATAACAAAGAGAACAAATTAAAGAAATTTTTGTTTTAAATATGATTAGATAAGAATTACGTAATAATAAAAAATTGTAAAACACCCGCTAAAAAGCAAGTAAAATACAGCAACAAGATGGTGTTAATTGTAACGAATCCTATTCCTGGAATTAAACCCGCACCTTTTGTTAAGTTTATGAGATTTGAGGGTGCATCATTGAGCACCCCAAAAGGCCTCTCTTGTGGGCAGACGATCATCAAGATTTAACGAAAGGTGCGACAGAGTCGCTCGCGGACGAACTTGGACTTGACTTGGCCTTCCTCGGAGATGGAAATGAAATGTCTTTGGATATATTACTTCGTATGATTACCACACTACAACTAGTACTAGACCATGTTGATGAATAGCAAGTTGAATGAGCGGGGTCACTCAGAGATCTACCTGTGTGAATAAAGTGGCAAAAGGCTGTTCTTGTTGGGTGTGCATGTGGACTGGAGGAGGTTCAATAACTTTTTCGATTCGCCTTTTGCATGGTTTGAGTTGTTTGTGTGACATTGGCTCAATAACAGGTTTCCCAAGGCGGCGAAGAAAACGGAAAATTGTGATGGAAGCACTCTTCTTTCTATACGCGGAGCGAATCATGGACTGGAAGGAATGGACGGGCGCAGGACCTGGGGGAGACTGCGAAAAAGCTGGTGGGAGGTCTTGAGAGAGGATCTCCAGTTATCTGGACTAATCTCAGGGGACGCAAACGACTGCATTTTATAGAGAAGCGTCGGAAACGGCCATGCAATGTCAGACCCGCGGTTCAGTAGATAACTGATAGCGTAAAGGATAGTGAGTGAGTGAGTGACGCTCGTCTCCTCGTCTAGAGTAGATACCAGTCTCTCGCACCGTCATCTCCCGGATACAGCTGGTACCTGCAGTGGTGAAAAACACGGAGGGAGTAGCGCACCCGGTGCGAGTGGATGGACAGCAACCCTGAGTAAGGAAATGCGCCCTTTAATTTGCTTGCAGTATAGTGATCACATGGTACAAAAACCGTCATACTAGAACGCAAAATGCGCACTCGGAATATTTAGCAAAGTTACTGTGCGGGAAATTATCTCCCGACGTTGGTTCCCGATTAAAGGACTGTATCTTTCTAATTAATTACGTTTTATTTCACTCGATTACAACTTCAAAACCTACTACACTCGTTCGTAGTCCAACTAATCATTCAATCGAATCCAAAGCATTTACATCAATAGCTTTTATGCGGTATCGAAATACAATATTACTGCGGTTAGCAAAGGGTTTGCGGTTACCCTTATCTCATCAATTGTCATAACACAACCACTAACGTATAATTATTCTTTGTCTCCTTTACATGTGTTCGTTATCAATCTCATGCATTGAAATAAATGTAACGCTTTTACCTGCGGTGCACTACAATTTGACTATTATCAGACAGTTACTGCAAGGATGATAAAACTCCACTTCTGACGGTCCAAATTGCTCGAAAGCCGCCTACTTAGGGCCAGAAGCAAACTCTGCCAGATAAATTAGCTCTTCTCTCAAGGTGATTATATGAGCACCTCCATTGGCAACGTCATCGCCGTACCGTGACACGTCACCTCCAAGGCGAGTGGGAGGTCATCTGCGACGTCTCGTTGGCTATGCTCCGGCTACATGTAGGTAGCTAGGTAGGGTATGTAGCCTTTCTTTATACACGATACGTATGAAAGCTGAAAGCTTGTGTGGTCGTGTACAATCCAGTTTTACAATATGTTACAGCTATATATTAAAATGAAATTAAATACAATATTTAAAAGCGTATTGAAATGCTATCAATGCCACATTGAAACAAATAATTCAAATATATACAAAATCTTCAACTTCAAAACTAGCGGTCGGGGTTGAAAATACATTAATTTTATGGGCCTCAAAAAGCTGAAAAGTTCAATGAGCTTTCTAGCAAGGTTGTAGTCGCTTGTATCGACAAATGATGAGCAGCCCTATGCCGCGAGATGTAGCGTGACAATTTAAAAAGAGCGAAATGTTGTAAATTAAAATTGACAGCGTTGCTACGGTGACAACTATAATAAAACAAACTTGGACTGCAAATGGCAACATGGCGACTGCTGTGAGGTAAATCGCGAATTCGATCGATGAATCGAAGTCTTAGGGTTATTTGAGCGAAATGCAATGTCAACTTTTAGGAAAACCAAGAAAGGACTTAAAATAGCTTCTTTTGATATATTCATTTACATAGCTAGCGCGGGAGAAAAGTTTTTACTGAAGAAGGTTCACCCCGAAATGAAGATAAAGGAACTTAAATGTTACGCTGAACTAGTTGTTGGAATTCCTTACAATTTACAGCGATTGCAGTATCTAGATGAAGGAGATATGCTTGACGATTCTGATTTAAGACACAATGATGTAGTTTCTGGAGCGACAATTAACTTAAAACTCTGGAGAATATGGGACACCCTTGTGGCGGCTGTCTGTAGAGGTGCCGTGGATCAAGTTCTAGTAGAAGGTGTTGAAGTCGACAAAGCTTGGGAATCATTAGATCCAGTAAGTTACAGAAACAAAGTTTCTCTTGCAAAGGAAAGAGCATCAGTTGCCCTCTTTATTGCCGCTCATCGTGGTCACACCAACTTAATCAGAATTTTAACAGACAACACAGACGCTGACGTGAACATGAAGACTCCATTCGGTCGCACACCGCTACATGCCGCCTCTTCTCAAGGGCATTCCAACGCTATAGATTTGATGCTGGAAAAAGGTGCATCGATGGACGAGATAGACGTGCAAGGCAAATCGGCTCTAATGGTGGCAAGCCAATGGGGTTTCAAAGACAGTGAAAGACATTTATTTCTATTCCAGTGGCAAACCAGAGCTGCCAAGACCAAACATAGGAAACCCAGTAAAACACTGATGATGCATCAACAGTTTGACTCGGCTTACCCCACATGGTTAAAAGGACAATACGCGCAGGTGTATTTCTGCCAAACGTTGCCTCCAGGAGAATTTGCTGGGACTGGATTCAGTGCTCCAAGGAGGAAACCGATGCAGGAAACCGGCCAGTCAAAATATGATTCATTTGTTGAAGAAACGTTTGAAGATATTCATCATTTGCCCCCTATTAATAACGGTATGTTCTAATAGAGTAAAACAACGACAAACTTTTGGATGGGTGTGGGTGGGAGGATGGGGAATTTGGATAAACCAACCAAAAAGTTCAAATGCGAACTATGGCAGGTTTTGACTCGACAGATTTGTTTATATTAAAGTATATTCTTCAAGGCCTCGCCCTCCCCTAAGCTTGTGTTAGGGGTGGGGATCAGTTGGGTCTAGATAGGGAAATACTAGCTCAGGTATAGACCCTCATCTTTGTTTGTTGTACATGTACATGTATTCATTATTAACTGACATCTAATTATGTGTCAATTTGTCATTTGATTATCATTAAGGACTCATAACCAACATCCCGTGACAATTCACCTTCAGTTGTTAGTTTTGCTAAATATAGCTGACAGTCATCAAAACTGTCAACACTAAAAATCATTCTCCTTTGAAATTTTCTATGTTAAGTGAACTAGTAATTTACCGGGTAATTTATTGAATTTGCTAGTCTGATGTTTCTGTGTCAGTCTGTAAAAGTTGACACATACAACATTATTGATGCAGTGCAGTAGCAGCAACTTCATGGGGTCAACCTTTTATCTTGAAGTTTGTCTTTTTTATTTATTTAATAAAGGTTCCAGGAACAGTACAGGGGGGTCTGTGAGGCAAGTTCTACCTCATGTCAGCTCTATGGATAGGTTAACCAGCAGGTAAATACTCTCGTACACTGTACCACAGTAAATATTATTATAATGGTCCACATCTTGGTTGTTTGACCTCATGACGGGTTGTGGGATTTGATCACCAAAAAGGTTATAAAATATTTTACTGTGACCTCCAGTATTTGACTTGATTTGCATTAATTGTTAATTTCAGTTGACAGTTCCCCAATTAGCTATAGTGCTTCAGTGCTAGAACAACTAGCCATCCTGTAGGTTGCAATAATTTATGGCCAGGCAGGTAAAAAAGTCGGACCAGATCGACTCAATTATAGGATCGCCCACCTCAGATCGACATTAAAAAAAAAAGGATAAGACCTCAATAAAATTCACCCTAGCCCTACTGTAGTCTTAAAGCTGACCTTGGTGTAATCGGGCATTGAGTAGTTATGGCCGCTTACAAAACCGTTTTTCTCTTGAACCTAGTTGATCCGGTCTGAGTTTTGTACCTGCCCATTTATGGCTTGTAATACTTTGCACTTGAGCCATAGATTGAACTCATAGAATGTGGGACTTATTATAACCCTTGAATACAGCTTCGAAAGAGATGTACATTTCTTTTATATTTTAAATTAAAGGTAATTTACTTTCTCCTTGATTTCAATTTTTCACATTTCAGTTATTGAAGGTTGATTGTTATCTGAACACAGACTGGGTGACAAATAAGTTTTCAGTCAGAGCATGTTCCAAAGAAGCAGTTGCAATATCAATTTGGAGCACATGTAGCTTTTTCCCACATTTTCCTGAATTTTCATTTGTTTTTATTCATTGGCTTTAATAATCAATCTGGCATTTATTTCGATATTCTTTCCTATTGAACTGGATACTTGACCTGGACAGCACTTTGCCTCACGAGCCTGTTTAAATACTGAGGTGTATTCAATAAAGTTTTAAGGGAAGGGAAAGGAAAGTTATTCTAGTGCTGGAGCACTAATTTCCGGGCCAGTCTGTCAAATGAAATTAACAGTTAATGCAAATCAAGTCAAATGGGTTTTGAGGAGAGCGGAAAACTGGAGTACCTATTAAGAAAAACCTCTTGGTGCAGAGTAGAGAACCAACAAACTCAACCCACTCTTACCAATGCACCAACCCTGCACCCCAAAAGGGTGAATGAGTTTGTACTTTTCTTAATGTCTATCCCATATTCCATAAAATAATTTTAATGTACAATAATTTGTGCTGTTCACTTTGATTATTACCAGTAATTCGTTTTTTAGTAAATCCCAGGGAAGTTCAAAGTCAGCAACATTTGATGAGTGGCTGGAGGAGAAAAAATTTAAGAAACAAAAACAACTTCAGAAGGAAAGAGAAGAAAAGCGAAGAAAAGAGATGGAACAAAAAAGCAAGAGATTGGCGAAAATGGGAGGCTTAAAGACCTTTGAAGACTGGAAAACTGCAAAGTCAAAGCAAACAAAAGACTTGCCAAGTATGGAAAAGAAACGAGATGACATTGTCCGAGAAGAGCCTGGAAGAAAATTCAGCATCGGCTTTGAACGCTGGTTAAACAGAACTAGTGCATTAGATCTAGCATGAAATATAGCATGCAATCAGGCTCACTTGTTTGAGCTTGAGTGAGTATTTTGCTGGTGGAGCTGCAAGTGCATGAGAAGAAAAAAAAATTGGGCAAGGAAAAAAATTACTTCCTTGATACCCGAAATATGATTGGGCCTGGTTAGGTCATAACATAATGCCTCATTTTCGGCAAAACACCAAATTTTCCTTTTTTTTTTAAACACCAAGGGTTTTTTTTGGGGGGGATAGGTCAACCTCACTGAATTGTGTTTGATAATTTATCATCATCATCATCATCATCATCATCTCAGGCCTTCTGATAGGGTGCGATGAAAAAATGTAAATTATGCAAAATTTGCAGGGCACTGTATGCGATTAGAAAGGCCAACTATGCGATAAATAATGTAAATTATGTGATTTTTTTCTGAGCAATTTTAAGCTTGTTTTTCAAGGTTTCAGGATAGGAAAAACACGTTTTTACTGCCCTAATGACATTTTGAACACAAGGGAACAGTAATGAATCTTGATCGACATGAGTTGGGATAAGTAAAAAAAAGGTCTTCTGCACTATTGGCGCACCTTGTTAAAAGTTGAAAGAACACAGCTAACATGCCAAAATTATTCCTGTATGCTACGACTAGCTTCTTACACTTTGTTTTTGTGTGCAGTATTATTTGCTAATCTGAACAAAGGACGTGTTTGTGTTACACCAATAGGCGACTCTTTAGGAATGAGACTCGTACCAGGCCACCGACATGCAAAATAACGCCTTGAACTTCGAATGTTTACAAAATCGAAGGTAAGAAAGGCTTTTTAGCCGTTTTCCAAGGTAAATCATCTTAAAAATGGCGTATTTATGCAGGAACTCCTAAGAAACTTGTTGATTTATGTTTTATTTTTGGATTTTTGTGCGTTCTTTTGTGAATTTTTGCGATTTCTCATGAACTGTGCGATCGGATGCGACTTGAGGTCGATTGTGCGAAATCGCACCATCGCGTAATATCAGAAGGCCTGTCATCTTGAGTTACCAATGTTATTTATTTGACTTTAATTAAGCAGTATGTTTATCCCAGTTTTAACTGAAAAAGAGTAACAATGCACAAACAAATTCCAGTTGTGATACCGCTATTACACTAAAACTCCTCACTCCTCGTCATTCCAACAACAAGAGCTTGCTTTACAAAGGACCAAAACCCAAATTGGATAATAATAATAATAATATTATTATTATTATTATTATTATTATCAATAGGTTTAATTTGTGATAATACTTTTTATCAAGATAATACTTTGGACACAGCCTTGACCCAACAATAAAATATAGAATCATTTTTCCCAGATGTACAGAGCATGTTTTATTATGAAACTTTGGCGCCGATTTACTACGTGTCTCACCATCAGTCACAGAGGAATAACTGTTAAGAACTTACAAACAACACACTTAACATGTATTCCCTGAGTCATTTAGCCTGTCCCAGGCTCCCAGATAGTCGGGAAAACAAAAACAACTACGTTGGAAAAGCGAGAGGGGGCTTACAGGCTCCCGCCTTGCCTCGACCCAAGCTCCCCACTCATTTTTCGCATGCATTTTCTCCTCTTTCTCTACTATCTGGGAGCCTGGAACTGGCTATGAGTCATTCTGAATTCCAAATACTCTTCAGTCTCCATAATAGAGGGCTAACAAAGGCAGCTTGTGACCAAGATATAGGGTTTATATTGAGTACTGTACTGTCTGAATTTGTTCTCAGCTTTTTGATCACTAAAAATAGTATATATTCCGTAAGATACACGTATCTTGCCATTGTTCCCTTGTTCCCCTGTTCCCCAGTTCAAATTAGACATGTTCCCAGTTGTTCCCCAGAACCCCTAGGAAGGCCTCCAAAATGGTGGACAGTTGTCCCAATCCCCCAACCTTTGACCATAATAATTATTATTCAGTTTCACAACAAATTGAAAGAAAACAGTGCTGAATCATTGACTCAACCCCAGTCGTCTCGGAATGAGTGCATCTGTTGAAGGGAATCATGGGAATGCTTACTTGACAAAAAAGGGATCATGGGGGATTAGGAGCAGACATCTCCGGCCCTCTAGTTCCCAGCATGCACCAAGAAGGGCCTATAAAAGAAGACTGGGGACAAGGCTGAATTGCAGGCTATGATGAAAGCTGCACGTTTTGGAAAATAGAAATCTGGATTTCTGAAACCATAAAATCCACACCCCAGGCTGATTCCAGAGATGAAATCTAAATCTGGATTTTTCCAGGCAAGAATGGTACAAATATATACAAGATTCTCTACCTGGACAGTCTGTCTTATCTACTGAAAAACACACCCCAAGGTATCAGCACTCACACTTAATTTGCTTTTAATAATTTTGTGACCTACCTACTCTTAATTAAGGTGGCTCAAACCAGTTTCAAGACTTGAAAGAAACATTCTTAAATATTATAAGGAGTTGCCACTACATGTACAACACTTTATCACTTACCAGCAATGTTATGGTACCATATCAAACACTAATAATTATTGCTGAAAAAGATTTGGTCATTTTTGTGATGTGAAAAGTTACCATGGCAATGGGAAAGCCCTGCAAACACACCCCCTATTTTGGCTTTAGCTGCTCATATCTCAAAAACAAAGTCAGTGAACCCAATTTTTTATTTTTGAATTTTAATCAGCATGCCAGAATGGAATTTTCTGCAAAGTTTAAAACAATTCTGCGGAGCAGATTCAGAGCCACCTTAAATAATTGAAAATTTAAGGTAGCTCTGAATCCACACCACAGATTTTTTTTTGAAACTTTGCAGAGAGTTTCATCTTGACTTGCTAATTACTTTTGTGCAATAAAGAATTGGGGTCACTGAGTTCGTTTTTCAGATATGAGCAGCTGAAGCCAAAATTTAGGGTGTCTTTGCAAGGTTTTCCTGTTGCCATGGTAGCTTGTTATGTCCCAAAAATGACTGAATCTTGTTCAGCAATAATTGATGTTTCACATGATACCACAACATTGCTGTTACATGATAAAGTGTTGTAGTGTCAATCCTTCTAATAACAAGGTCTCTTGAAAGTGTTGAAACTGGTTTGATCCACCTTTAGTTAATAATACATAAAATTTGCAGTATTGTTGGGTATGGTAAGCAGCTTCTATTGTTTTTAAGTCTAAGTCCCTGCTTCAATTGTTTAGTCTCTTGTTTTTGGCTAGGGAAGCCAGCCATGCAATGATATTATACATGATTGTATGTTACATCAACCAAAATTTGTCTTTGCTGGAATTTTTGGAATCTGGCATTAGTAATACTAAGTAAAAGGCATTTTGTGTGCTAGAGAACAAAACGGAAAAATGTTCTGGATAACTGTACAGAAATGTGAAACTGTAAATGCTAAAAGTAAGCCATGATCCATTAAATACTCCGTGCCACCTTTCATGGCAAAATATTGTGCCAAATGAAGCTCAATATGATAGTCTAAGTTATTAATTTTTGTTAAACTTATACACTAAGACCACTGATTGCCTAAGTGCGAGCAATGGAAACCCACTATTTCTCATCAATGACCAGACTAACTCTTTAATTCTTTAAATTTTTTAAACTCGGCAAGTTACTTAAGATGGATATAATCATTAATTTATGAAACATCAATGACATACTCTGGTGGAATTTGATCCACAGGGAGAGAAATCCTGAGAAAGAGTCAGTGTTGTTGTAATAAACATTTTGACAACCTCAGCAAAGGTCAGCTTCACTTAAATAATATTACTCTGAAAATGAATTCTCTTACCGCTGTCAAAAAATCAGTAATCAAAAGTCCTAATCAGGACTACACTCACCTAGGGGACAAAATTCAATCAACTAAGGTATAG
The DNA here is from genome assembly GCF_036669935.1 of Montipora foliosa. Classification (NCBI taxonomy): domain Eukaryota; kingdom Metazoa; phylum Cnidaria; class Anthozoa; order Scleractinia; family Acroporidae; genus Montipora; species Montipora foliosa. The sequence continues at coordinate 13,895,824 of NC_090869.1, read as the reverse complement.
TTCTTGTACATGTTTGTATTTGGTCAATATTATGAATCTACAAGTACACTGTAAGTTGCTGATCTGAATCTGCTTGAAATGCTCAAGGGTGTCAAAACCAACACAGCAAATGAATTGGAGTAATACACTCTATAGAGCGGTTTTGAAATGAGTGTCGTAAAACCAAAACCATAGAAGTTACTTTAACCAATCAAAAAGGACGAAAACAATCCAGTAAGCCAATCAAAACTCGAAGTAATTACACGTAGCCGACACAAAAGGCGGGAAAATGTGCACGCGCGAGCCACAATTGGTTTTGGTTTCACTTCTGATTGGTTGAAATAGTGGCGCGAAAACTTTGAACAAATCATTGAGCAAAGTAGATGCAAAACCAAAGTAATTAGCTAATTACTTTCGACACTCAATTGAAAACCGCTCTATTAATAGAAATTTTATTTGTGGACAAATAATTTTATCATTGAAACACAACTTTTTGTTCTCAACCCTATTTCAGTGACTGGATTAATCAAAATAATGATCAAACAATGTTCATTAGGGAAATTAGAATAATATTATTATCATACCACTTTTGGCAATACCTAAATTGACCTTTTTCATTGGAAGTAGTATATAGTAGTATTAACTTGTCTTGTAGCAATAATATTGATTTCTATATAAAATTCAATGAAAAGGGACTTCCATTTACCAAGAGAAATGTGTAGCAAGACCACAAAACTAGTATTTTAATTTAATTAATTTTTCTTAGATAGTAGTATTAACTCAAGTGTTATGAAAAAGAGGAACCAGCAGATTATGCTTTTCTGGCAACTAGGTCAGGCTAAGATAGTAATAATTATTATTGTACCAAGATGAAATACATGAACCTTGAAGCATTCAAAATCCTTAGCCCAAGCCAGACTTCTTCGCATGCATACTAAACAAAAAGGTGTAAACATCTATCTAAAAAGATTATGAATAACTTTGAAACCTACATTATTAAATTGATAAAATACCATCCTCATCAACAGTTGGATGATCTTCCTCATCACTGTCTGGAATTTCTTCAGCCATTTCATTGTGATATGCATGCGGTATTGTCGGAGATCCCGCAGTGAGAACTGGGTTATTTACAGAATGTGTTGCTAAGTTTGTCAGACTCTGGGATTTTGTGCGATCTGGTTCAGCACGATTCAACCTAGTTGCTGTAGCAGGGTTATTGAACTGGTTAGATGGTTTCACAGTTATTATAAGATTGTGACTGTTCGCAATCATCATATCTGTGACTTGGTCCAGTGTTTTGCCGGCCACTTCGATGCCATTAACTTCCAGAACTTCATCATTGACTGCCAGTAAGCCAGTGCTTTCTGCCAAACCTCCAGGTACAAGCCTGGAAATAAAGATCCCAGGAACTTTCTCCAATCCACTGGGAGTGACCCTTACACTTGTTCCATCTCGTATGTAGAATCCAAGTGGTTTGTCGGTGTTATGCTTCAATAATTTTACTCTCCGCTGTGTTTCAGGAATAATGTCCACATCAACAATCGCAGAGACTCGACGGAAATCTTGAGGGCCACTTATTGATAACCTATTGAGATGTGCCTTGCTTGGATTGGTAAAATTGGATAACAAGTTACGCCGTTTAGGTATCTCTGGAAGCGAAATGCTCTCCTCTGCAACACTACCTAAAATGCAACAGAATTAAAGTGGATCTATTTTCAATTTCCTGGTTATTTTGATCACTAACCTTATATACATGAAAAGACTCACTGACCCATGGCTAAGGTGTTTTGATAATAACTTTCAGGAAAAAGATTGAAGTCTCTTTCATCTGGTGAAATTAGCAGGCAGCCCCATCTTAAAGAAATCTGTGCATACAGATTTGCACAAGATTCCTGGGAAGACTTGAGGGGAACTGCAATGTGCTTTTGCTCTATCTGCTTTTAATAGCTTGCTCCCCCACCCTCCCACCCCCTCAAATTCATGGGGTTATCAGTATTCACTTCACACACTGACTTTGGGGGCTGTGTTGTCAAGTGCCAGGAAGTGGGCCCTGAATGACCTCTACCCTGTGGTGTAGATGGCTGCTTTTTTCCTCTGTTGCTACCTTTAAAATGCCCCTATGATAAAAAAAATCACTTCCTGTTTTCTTCAGATTTTGAAACTTGAGTGTAAGTTTTGAATTTCACGGTCCGCCATTACTTATGTTCAAAACCAACCGATTGGACCTCAGAGGGTTGGGTCCTTGAAAAAATGACGTAAAAGGCTCACCAGCTTAAAATTTCAGCGTGTGAATGCGGCTTATTATATGTGAAAGCCCAAAACTCCTGTGCTACATATAAACGTCATTTTCTCCTCGAATAAGCTCTCTCAAGATCTTAAAGTTAGTAATGGCCGACCATTAAATAGGAAAATTCTAGTTAAAATAAACAGGTGTCTTTTTGAAATCAAGGCATTAAACTTTGATCGCTTAGTGTTTAATAATAAACATAGTTTTGAAATCCAAAGAAAAATAAGAATTGATTTTTTGGTCACAGCTGGGCACTTTAAAACACCTGCTTCTGGACAATGTTGGCTTTAGTGTTTCAACAAACTACTGAAGATTCTATTTGGTAGAGCATCAGGCTGTCGTGGGTGTCATGAGTTCATGCCCAGCTACAGCAAAAATCATAGTGTTAAACACAAGGGCACAATGTTAAAGGTGTGGTACGGCACATGCAGTCGTCAATCAACAGTGGATGCATGTTGAGCTCTGTGATAATTTTAACCCATTGACTCCTGGGAGTGAGACTTTTATTCATCCACTGGGGGCATTCCAGGGGGTGCCTCAGGAATGAGTGGGTTAATGTGCAGAAAATATCTTTGAGGAGTTCTCTCTTGCACTTCCTTTTGCTACAATTGTTGATCAGTATTCTTGGATGATCAGACAAACTTAAATCAATATGCAAAAGTAGAAGGTGAAGAGACAGCTTTTACCCTACAACCATGTGTCCACGTTCAAAAAACCAGCACATCACCTTATTCATAAAAACAAAAGATCTACAATGTACTCTGTCAAAGTCTATGTAATATGACAACCAACTTCATGTCTTCTGAAGTTCTATGGGAAAGTGTAGTCCTTTACCACAGACCAAAAGTTCCCCGAAATTCTGGTTGGGATGTAAAATGTTCATATCATCATATATCATATATCTTTCTTTACCTTCGGGTTTTAGAGTAGCTTGGTGTAGCTAATATCTCCGAACATTTACCCTCCCAACCATGATACACCCCAGAAGACAGACCACAACACCGGGAACTACATGCCCTATTCTTTGCGACAAGTGTGTGGGTTTCTTTTACGTCCCAAAGGATTATGAACATTGAAGGGTTATGAGATGGGACCTCCGGCTTATCGTCCTTATCCGAGAAGACTAGAGAGTCTAACCATTTGCAGATGTAATTACAAAGGCAGCACTTTCTCCTCAGTTATTTAAAGACCCTGAGTGTTGGTCCGGCCGGAGTTGAACTCACGACCTCCCGCGTGACAGCCCGGTGCTCAACCAACTGAGCCACCGGTGGGCGGTGTACCTGACAGTACAGGAATCATTTCCTTGGATACATGCTAGAATGGAAAATTAAGTTACACAAACGAAATCTGGGCTACACGGAGGGTCATGCATCCAAACAGTCTCTTCTTTGGGAATCAGATATCTTGAATTCATGTAAGTACGTAACTTCACCAAAATAAAAAAAAAACAAAAATATTGTAGCCTCAACAATATAGGAAAAACAAAAATATTACGTCTTTGAAGATAGAAATAAAAGAGAAAATGCAAATAAGAAATAACCGTGAAGGAATTATTCATATGACGCAGAGGGGAAAGAAAAGTAGTTAAGGAGATACGAACACCGAATGTAGTTTTAAAGGGCTAAGATAAACAAATTTAGCTTAACATTCGTTGTTAAAATAGCATAACTTAAATAAATTATAAAAAAAGATTAATTATCTAGAACTTAATACCTTCCAGTTGCACAATTATCCGCTAATAGAAAGCTAAACGAGACCAAAAATGAAAGTAGGAAAGTATGCAAAGAATCGCTAAACTGATAAACTTTCGAGGCACGATGTTTTGAAACAAAATTAACAAGCTCCGATCCAGCATTGGCAACAGTCAAACCGATTAACGCAATTCATTTCGCTGAAAAGATAAGCAAATCGCAGGTCGATTTTCAGAAACAACAAGCTAACACTTAGATTTCTTTTACCTTTTCTCTGAATGAATACTCGTAACAAAGGGCGAGCTGTTGTCACTGCTCTCAAAAAATTATCATCGTTGTTGATTGGAAGTAAATCACCATGCATGTCTGTATACCAAGTCGTAAATTGTAAGGATTGCAACTTGTGAATTTTCTCAACATGCTTATGGAATTCATCATACGATTTTAGCTGTGATTTATCGAGGGCGAACCGTCTGAATTCTGCATCAAACTGAAAAAAAAAACGGCAAAAGATTAATCAATGAGAAAAAAAAGCTTGCAATCTTTATAATCTCGGTGGAACGTTAATTCAATTTCAAAGCACTACCTTGGACTTGACTTCGATTATGCTAAGATCCAACTGAGTAGGTGTTTTTCGAGATCCTTTGAGAAGCTTGGACATCTGGAATACTTAGTAAATCATTCAACTTGTGTCGCAAAACAACCCGTAAATGCATTCCTCAGAGCGACATTTGCAACAAGTCTTCTGCGCAAAATTACTGCGCATTCGAAGGTGATGAAGAGGGGTGGGGTCAGTTCGTTTGCTAAAAGTTATTTTAAGAAACAAAAGAATGCTGAAAAAATTGTTCGAACATCACGTCACTAGGATAAAACGAAGGAAACATCTAAAGTAATCGGACAACAACGTTAAATTTTCCCTTCAAGGCGCCCACATTTGTATCATTAAGTCTTTAATAGCTTTTATAGAACCATTTGCTTAGAATGAGGGAAAACTAAGGAAAACTACTTCCCAAGAATGCAAAAAGGCCACTTCCGGCTACCAAGTCTGAAAACAATAAATGAGCCAGCAACTAACTATGTATATATGGAATTAGGAGCCAAGCTAAACGGCGGGAAAATAAATGAGAAGACGATTATTTCTTCAAGTTGTTTTGAGGGTGATTGAAATAGTTCTTAGGCTCTGTCTATCTCTATACATGTCTAACACAACAGATACCGTGACTGCGGAGAATACATCGCCGCCACGTATTTGCATAAGCCGAATTAGCAATTATTGATTGAGGCTGAGTAGGATATGAAGAATTCTGCCGATCCAGGAGGGTGTTATCGGCCTCGGTGGACAACATAACCCCCCCCCCCCCCCCCTCCCCCGAGATCTGCAGAATTCTTCATACCCCACGAAAGCCGAATTCAATAATAGCTTTGTTATTTATTCAAAATCTTTAAAACTTTCGTAAAACTGCATGCCGCTAACTCCACTGCAGTTGTAGGATTTCTGATGCTTTTTCCTTTGAGGTAGGACTCAAAAATTAAGCGATGTTGTTTCGTCCACTTTTTGGTCTTCTCACTGTCTTTATCATTAAGTACCTGGGCCGTAATATTTCCTTTACCTGATCGCAGCCATTTCGCTCTTTGTTTTTGGAGTTCACCAAAAATAGCACAACCTCGTCCGTTTTCTCGGTCAACGGTTCAATAAATTAATCTGCGGCGGGCTGCACTTTTGACGTCATCTGTTCAATACGACAAAATTCTTTCCAAATTTGGTCAGCAACAGCTGGTTGTGGTGAATTATGCGTGTGGTCTTACCCAATAAAAACGGGGAAATATTTCGAATAAATAATAATGAACGATTATGGCGCTTGTAGGAATTTGCAGGAATCCACGCGCTTGTAGGAATTTTCACGAATTCATACCACGCTGGGCTGCAGGAATTCTACAATAAAAAGACAATTAATTAATGTATAACATTTTTTGCATTCTGACTCTTCTTCAAAGAACGCCGCCCAATGGATGACCGTATGGATGATAGACTACCACCTGACCTACTACTACATGTGAATCAAGCAAGGAACAAGGGAGCTAATTCATGGCTAACTTCACCCCCTCTTCAAGAGCAAGGACTAGCCTTAAAAAAAACAGTAATTTAGGGACTAGCTGCGTATGCGCTATAATCTACCTTTGTAGACCTTCCGGGGAGCTGTACTCGTGGATCTGCCTTTTCAGTCAATTGACGGAAGCGGGAAAATACCATAATACTCTTTGTTTGTCCACCCAAATTTTGAATGAGTATTGTTTCCAGTTTCTCTTTGGACTTACAAGAACAATGCTTATTCAAAATTTGGGTGGACAAACAAAGAGTAATATGGTATTTTCCGCTTCAGCCAATCATGCACTGTCATGTAAAAAAAGGTGGTTTCGTAGCTCAAAGACACGACGATGTCCGGGACCTATCGACTACTTAACTTGGTAAGGTATGCAACAACGTTGAAGGAGAGCCACACCTGATTCTACTTACATGACAATGAACATTTCGATCTGAGGTCTACTACTGACACAAGCCCCGCAAGGCGAGAAATCAAGGCTGGAGGTTTCTAGAGTAACGGCATTCTTTGAAGTACGAGTGACGCACTAAACTCGTGTAGGAGGGGAACATTGGGGTTTACAGTATTGTGGTATTAAGCTTTTTTTCATGCGATATTTCGGTAATTTATATAGTTTACGTCATATATAGAAAGTGCGGCGTACGGGGTTTTATTCACGAGTTGTTTGCGTCAAAAACCCGAACGAGCGAGGAACGAGCGAGTGAGGGTTTTTGACTCAAACAACGAGTGAATAAAACCCCGTAATAAAAATTTTTACGTGCGGTATCGCGGTATCATCTAGCCCGGCGGTATGCGGTTTTTCGTCATTTTGGCTGACGGTATTCGGTAAAAGAATAAGGTCCTTTACGGTATTGCAGTACCGTTCATTTGCCCTCTCCTCAGTCTCATAGACCTAGTACAGGTCAATACACTATGCAAAACAAAACACATTAACGTTCAGTAAGCTATAAAGGTCAAGAAGTAAGCTATAAATCTAAAAAGTATATATAAAGGTCGATTAAGGTTTTGCCATAATGGTAAATGATTACACAATTTCTGACAGTTAATCTACAATGCGATTGTTTTAGCATCCAATGACAATGAGCCCCGTTTCCGTTGAGTTATCTGACCCGACTTTTCGATCTGTAAACCAGTAATTCGAGGTCTTCTCACGTTTTCTGGTCTTTTCTCGAAATGGCTGAGGCTGCTCCAGATGACGAGGTCATCTTACTGTGTGGCTTTTTTTTTGAAGAAGGCAAGGGGGGTGAACAGTATCGGAAGAAGAGTAAGTTTCGATGCGCCGTTGCGAAAGGCGAACAAAAACGCCTTGTGAAGTTGCGAGAGAGGATTTGGTAAGTTTGTTTTATTTCAGTTATGCAGCTTATACGATAGCTTGACGACCCTAAACAGATTAACCTCAGAATAGTCCCACATTTATCATGAAAACTCGTACTAGCCGCACGTAAGGTAAAATATATGGGAGTTTCTAGCTGTTGGGGCGACTTCCTGTATAACACTCAATATCAAGCTCAAAATGGTTTATAATGTCCATAATGGTTTTGCGTGCGCTGACTTTGTCGAGGGTGGCCATTATACAGGTCGTAAAGGGGGGTTAACGGAAATAAATTGCTGCTTTCACAATTCACGGGAAATAAAATCGGTCTTTTACGTTTCACAAAAAAAAAAAAAAGAAATCTTTGACACGAATTTACGTAATTTCCGATTTTACGGTTGCTCTTGTTGTGCCATCCTTGGGAAAATTCCTCAAGATCCTCAAGGTAGTACTGACGAGGAAATTGAGGAAAGTGCACCAATTCTTCAAGGGGAAATCGGAAGTTTAGCAAACTTCCTCCTTGGTGCACGATCTCGATTTGGAAGAGTTATTCGTTTCAATAATCGTTTATTGTACTGAAACATAACGGAAAACTAGGAAACCGGTTTAAGGTAAAATGATTTTTCTCACACTTCCATCCATGCTTTTTGTTTTGCATTCACTTACCAGAAGGTTGAAAGAATGCAGTTTTCTTTTCGTGAAAAATAGCAAACAAGTTGTGAATAACGTCACCGTCGAACTACCAAAATAACCAAAATACAGGGACATATGTATAGGTGCTTGCGATATATAAGCACGCTACATGGATGCAACTTAAAGTAAGCGTGACTAATGCGACATCGGTATTTCGTCGATTTTTGACACAGTATTTCGGTATTTGCCAATTTTTCTTGAGGGATTGCGGTATTGCGGTATTGGGTACCCCCCCCCCCTCCCCCCAATGTCCCCCTTGTGTAGAACAAGAGCAACCTCACCATCTTAGACTGCGAGCAGTCTCTGCGACCCACGCCACGCGAGCTTGGTAGTCTGGAGAGGGTAGTTTCTAAAGAAACTGTGGTGCTGCGTCGGTGGGGAAGTAGTATACAAAAATTTGGTAATATCAACGGAGTTGATAATGTAAATTGGCCACCGTACAGAGATTCTGAAAGCTAAAGCTAGCCTTGCATAATGTTTTTATTTTTGACCCGCGCGTTGAATATGCGGAAGAAAGGATGACTGCTCGCAGTCTATCATCGTCTTCAAGGAACAAGAAATGGAAAAGAAAAGAAAATACCAACAACGAGTCTTTGATGCTGAGATGGGTACCTTTCCACTCCTGGTCTTCAGCACAGATGGATTTGTCCGAAGAACCTAGCAAACAAACTCATGCTTAAAAGCGGAGATGAATATGGAACAATACAACAATACAATACAATAACCTTTATTTAACGTGATCAATGTTCTTAGCTAGTTTACAGACATGCCACGAAAAAAAAAAAACTAAATAAATAAATAAAATAAAGATAACATTAGGACGAGATTTCTCATAAAAACCTCTGGCAAAATATATACATAGTTAAAAAATATTTAAACTGAGAGTAGACCACGAAATTTTTACATAACGTGGTAAAAGCTAAGCAAAATATATTTACATGTGTTTGCGCGAATTAAAATGAAAAAAAAAAATAAATAAATAAATAAAGAGAAATCCAGCTTAGACATCAAATTCTTAAATATTCCGATTTTGTTAGCGGCACGAAACTGATCTGGAAGACCGTTCCAAATTTTGGATGTAGTATAACGCCTCGATTTGAGTCCGTGAGGGGTTGTATTCACTTTGAGTAGCTCGAGGATGTGTTTTCCTCTAATTAGTTGATCGTTTGTGCAATAGCTCTGCCATTCCCCTGGGTGCTTTATACCCATGGATAGCTTAGTAGACACCGGTAGCCATTTTCCCAATTCTCGGGTTTTTTGGGGACAACAGTAGTCTAAAGTGTCAGCCGTCTCCTCGCCTCCCCTGCCAAACGGGCGAGGCAGGCGAGAGTCTCTCTCGCCCGCCTCGCCCGTTTGGCAGGGGAGGCGAGGAGACGGCTGACACTTCAGACTAGGGGCAACAGGTTTAGTTGCTTAAGCAGCGTCCACTATGACTTGGTTAAGAACACGTTTAAGCTTTGAAATTTTAAGATATACAAACATGTGTGTTAGAGGTTCAAGAAACCCATTTAGATATAACATAGACACGTTAAATTTGAACAATTTCATAGCAGATATTAAGTGATATAAATTAGTCATTCTCTTATTAAGTATACATTTTGAGGTTTGATATAACTGACTTACTTCTTATTTTTCTCGTTTTAACAGTTGTTTTATATATCAACATTAGTGTAATTTTTATGCTAACAAAGGTGACAGAGTGAGGCTATCAAGACAGGTCTCAGTTGCCAATACGCCTCGACCTAAGTCGGCGAAATATGGAAACGCGAATAAATTTCGAGCAAATTGATGAGGGCTAGCTGTGGGTAAGGTTCGGGGAATAGGGCTTAAAATTCAATATGCACCGATGATTATCTGCACGCTGACCTTTACGAGGCTGTTTTAGAGTAGTATAAATAGAGGATATTACATGGCCGCGCGGGGATACGAATTTTATCTTCGAGTGCTGCAAGTACCTCTCACGAGTGAGCGAAGCGAACGAGTGAGAGATACTTTCAGCACGAGAAGATAAAATTCGTATCCCCAAGCGGCCATGTACTGTTCTGTTTATTATATATATATTGATGAAATGTCTAGATTTAAAACAACTTGTTTTATTCATTTTCGAAATGATGAAAAATTGTTCACCAACCACTAAAACACGCATCTTGTGTAACATGAAACAAGATATGAAAGTTATGAAAAACAAATCATGATAATGTAAAATTTGCAATAAAAATGTTAATGTAGTAGAGAAGAATTATATTTAAGCACAAAAGTATCGTACAATGAAGAGGAAGCTCGCCTTTTATTGGCTAATCGTGTTCGTTACCATGACGACAGCGATATCCTCACATGTGAAAGATAAAAATGATACGTTCACTGCGCGCGGTGAAGATATGATTTTTTAGTAAAAGGAGAAATCCTGGTATTTCATCAATATCTATATAATAAAAAGCCTTCTCCAAAAACAAATAAGTCAATTGAGGTTCTCTTAATCGTGATTCTTTTTTTCGTTCCTAACAGATTTTATGATTTTACGTTTATTCAGTTACCTTATAGATATCTACACCCTTTCGAAGCAGTTTTTAAACGAATCTGCAAATGATAAAAACCCCGAGTTCGTTATAAGTAGAAATAACAGAAAGGTATTAAAAGAATTCGTAAAGTCATCATCAACAGTCCAATGTCGAAAGTGTCTTGCACGATGAAGACTTGTCCTTTTATTCAAAACGTAGGGAAAATCTTCGTTTAGACAAATGATACAGCATTTGTTGCGCTATGAGTACAGGATTTATTTTAAAATCACGACTCCAGGGCAGGAAAATCCAATTTTTGATTGTACCTTTATTTGTGCAATTCAAATCAGAAATGAAAGATCCCAATTCCTCCACTGTTAAAAATGGTTGCCTTCACAAAAGAAAGAACTAAATCGTTTAGCAAAATCAGAAACTCTTCATTGAACATCACGTGAGTTAATTTGTTTTCTTGCTTTCTTGTCTCTTTTGCATTCCCTTCTTTACAATGCGATCATAGTGTTGAAGGTAGAATGCAAACATCAGTCTTAAAGGTCCCATCAAAACTACCTGAAAAAACAATATAGGAAGAAAATATAATAGCCATGCATATGAGCAAGCTAGGATACCCAAGGTTGCCCTTAGGTGGACACCTGCAGGCCAAAGAAAAAGGGGAAGACCCAAAACCACCTGGAGGAAGACAGTGGAAACTGAACTTAGTGAGATGGGTTTGTCACGGGGAGAGGCACAGGCAATTGCGAAAGACAAGACCCGGTGGAAAAGAGACATTGTTGCGGCCCTATGCCCCATTGGGGGCAATAAGGACTAATATATATATGAGCAAGCTGAATGCTAGCATAGCATTCCATCTTGAACAAAATATAGCGAGAAAAATTTCTCAGTTTCCTCTTCAAATCAAGGCCGGCCCGGGGAACTCAAGAACCTTCAATACAACAAAAAATGACTTTAAACCATGCACAAGAAATAATATCTAATTTTTCTTGAAATTTTATCAAAGGAAACTATTGTATAAATTCCAAATACATCGGCGGACGTGGATACTACTTGTCAGTGTTTATTGTTGTACAAGACTTATTTACACAAGCTTTAGTTAGCTTCTGCCATCACATGAGAATCGGTTCGATCATAACCTTCGGCTTCATAACTTTAGAACGCTTTAAAATTGATCGTAGAAGCGATAGGCAGCGATAGTGGGAAGCACAAGTGTAATATTACAAGTGCTTTTTTGATTTTACCAAACATTATTGTGGGTGTGCCGTTCGTTCCACGCCTCCTGCACTGATTGGTAGGCTGCTCCTAGAATAAAAGCTCACTAAATGCACTTGCACTTATTAAGAGTTATGACGCAACGCACAATCGGGTCTTGTTCGAGCAAAAACAGATTTGACCGGGCAACTTGACCGGCGCCAGCCGGGAAATTACTTCAAGCCCTGAAATCGAAATCATGCATCTACTACACAACATACCTCAATAAGAAGCTCAAGAAGAGAAGAAGGTGGAGATACCCCGGCGGTGAGTGTCTTCACGACAAACCCATCCAACCCACACGATATCAAAAACTTCCGTTCCTAGAGTATGAAAGAATGTAATTGCAATGAAAAATATCAAGTTACCTACGGTGTAAGCTAGCAAAGCGGGTTTAGTTCCAATTATCATTCTAGAAAAAGCGGTCCAGAAAAACAAAACACAAATGATTTTTGAAGAGATGATGACTCGGGGGTACTCGGAAATAATCCGAGCGCTCCTTTGTAGAAGTCGAACGTACGACCTTCCTTCCGATTACCAGTTCGGATGCTCGACCACTGAGCTATAAGAGACTCGTGGGAGCTAGGGCTCAGGGATACTCGGAAAAGACCGAGTGCCACTTTGCAGGAGTCGAACCTAGGAACTTCCGATTACTGGTTCGGATGCTCTACCGACTCGTTCAAGCTGGGCCATTCAGCGAAGCCAAAAGTTGTCATCTCGTTCAGGGCAGTACAGCTAGAAACGCACCATTTCCATAACTTCAGTACGGCGGGACAATTGGCACTAGAATCTACTTTAATGACTTAACTCCCTCGAGTCTCCCATAGCGCCGCGAAGGAGCATCCGAACCAGTAATCAGAAGTTCGTAGGTTCGACTCCTGCTCGGATTTTTTCTTAGTATCACCGAGTCACCATCGATCGGGTTAGCATTGATTTTGTCATCTCCTTCATAGCAACAACATTGTTTATCACTGGTATGTGCTTTTTATAAATGAGA
>NC_090869.1:13855502-13880502 GCF_036669935.1 Montipora foliosa | reverse complement strand
AATTCACTAGGCACCGGCTAGGCGCTCGGCTCTACAACACGACCCATGAATGAGGGAGATTTTGCTGAGGGAGGAAAAACCGGAGTGCCCGGAGAAAAACCATCAAAGTAAGATTGAGATTGACAAATGTCAGCCCACGCACGAGCTTAGGATGCGATCCCAGGTCCGTAGAGGTGGGTACCACACGGCCACGGCGCGGGGTATTTCACAAAACGTTTGTCTAAACTTACTTTTTACGTAATACCTACTCGACGACCTAAAGAATTACTGCACCTTTCAATAACATGCAGACTCTTAAATTCAAAGGTCAACCGACAAATGCGTTTTTCGCTACCGTCAATCAAATGTTCGGCGGCTCCTCCCAGCTTCCGACTATGTTGACTGAAGTGGACTCAACGATGTGATTTGATTACTGCGCACTCGACAGTAGTCGGAAACTCGGAGGAGCCGCTGAACATTTAATTGACGGTAGCGAAAAACGCATTTGTCGGTTAACCGCATGTTATTGAAAGGCGCAGTAACGAAGCTATTTCGAAACAAAACGAAAGGACACGAAACGATAATTCCAGCGAAAGATGCCTAATGTCGAACTTTCTTAAAGTCGTTCGAATACGTACGAAAACTAACTGACGAACCAAACCTTGAAAAATTATCAGCTCCTTTTATAGCGCACAACACTAAGCTCTTGATTACGTATTGTTTGATTTTCCCAGCTAGGGCCACACCTGTATAATCCAAAAAACTTCTGCTTATTAATAGTTCGTTTGTTTTTCGCTTACAGTCAGAGCCGAGGAAGTTGTAAATCCACATGGAGGGAAAGCGAGCAATTTCAACGTTAGTTGATAATGTAAATTGGCCACCGTACAGAGATTCTAAAAGCTGACGTTTCGAGCGTTAGCCCTTCGTCAGAGCGAATCGACGAAGGGCTAACGCTCGAAACGTCAGCTTTTAGAATCTCTGTACGGTGGCCAATTTACATTATCAACTCCGTTGATAAAACCAAATTTTTGTATACTACTTCCCCACCGACGCAGCACCACAGTTTCTTTAGAAACTAACCCTTCATCAATTTCAACGTTAGTATGACAGTCCCCTAGACTAACAGTACGGTATGTAACTGAGACATGTCCTCATTTATACAACTAGGTGTCACAACATACAGTTTCACCACCGAACCAAAGTTTCCTGTCCATGGAAACTACAATAGGACAATACTGCAAGGGTTCGAAATCCATACTTCCTTATTGGACGTTCTGATGTCTTTGGACGGGAAACTTTGGTCCAGGAATGGTCCTACCAATGTGGCTCGGGTTCCATTCCGAGACTCAGCGTCATATGTTGGTTAAGTTTGTTGGTTACTCTGCATCCTGAGGTTTCTCTCCGGGTGCAGTACTTCGGTTTTCCCCTCTCCTCAAGAACCAACACTTGATTTAATTTGCATTATTTTTTAGATTTCAGTTGACAGTGTCACCAATTTAATAGTGCTCTGGCCTTAGAAGAGTAGACACATAATAAATTAAGTTCCTTTCCTCTCCTTTTTTGTGTGAGCCGACCAATACACGACTGCAAATTCCCATTGAGCAATGGTTGGAAAAGTTCCAATGGAAACAGTTAGTACCTTAATTCCAGACACTATATTGGTTGCTACTTGATCTGGTGTAAAAAGCCCAGCAGAACTGCTGATCTCATGGGTCTCTTCAGGCTGGAAATTACAACCAATACATATAAAAAAAAAATAATGACAATTAAGCCACACAAGAACATTATGTTAAGCTGCACTCCTGTATACAGCCAAGTAGAGGAAGCCCCCCCCCCCCCCTCCCCTCCAATTCAGGAGACAGTTAAATCAAAAGAAAGAGCAGTTGGATTGCAAAGTTCAACATGAAATCGAATGACTTTCGAATGCACACACTTATGTCCTGAAATGGGTGCGGAGATAAATTATAAAAAATTTTAATGTTGCCGTCGCCACCAAAAGTTAAAGATCAGACCCCGCTTGTTCAAAGAGCGGATAACTTTATCTGGTGGATACGTCACCATCCAGCAGTTTCAATCTGCACAAGATTTAAGTATTTGCCCACTTATGTGAATATGTACTCTATTAAAGTACATCTAAGTAAAGTGAAAACCTTGGTCAACGGTTAACGTGGAGTAAATTTTTATTCTCTGGAAAGTGACTAATAATTACCGGTATCCTCTAGATTAAAGGGGCTAGGTCACGCTATTTTAGGTAATTTTGTTTAATTTTGTTAATTATGAGCTCTAAACGACAAATTGGCAGAGCAAGAGTCTTTCATTTTCAAAATCATGCACATAACAACTGAGAATGATTTTCCAGCTGTGTAAATGACATTTTGATATAGACTGATATAAAATTGAAAAAAGGTGGGCCTACGTTTTTCAAATTCACCCAAATTCAATCCATTTCAATCCTCTCCAGTTTTGTCCATCCATGTCCCTTCTTGGATTCCCTGTGTTTTGTTAGAGTTCTTCTATAGTTTTGAACAGTTATTTTGATATTTTAGTTAATTCTATGACCATTTGATCAGTGCTGAAATTGCCTAAAATTGCGTGACCTAGCCCCTTTAAGTTATCCAGCCTTTAAACAACTGGGGCCTGGTTGATATGCTAGTGTTAGGTTTGAGCAGCTTCAAATCAACTCTACTGAGTGTGAGGTTAAATGCACCTCAGAGTTAAGACTAGGGGCTCAGTGAAATACTCAGAGACAGCCATATAACAAACTTTAGACGACATGATATTCATTTTATTAATAGCATTTTGTGCCTGTGATTATTGGCCAATTCATCTAATTCCGGTCAATTGCACAAGCTTCATATTAATTTAATAGTTCACAAAAATAATATAAATAATAGGGTATGTATTATTGGGAGCTGCTCCATTTCAGAGTTTTTGTAACGGTTGATCCACAGGCATTTTTTTCAGAAATTACCTTAAAAAAGGCTACAATGATTGAAGTATGACTGCACTAGTGTTCAGATTGTGTGCAGCATATGGCAGATGATTGCCTTAATGAATGGTATTTCAGCCATTTTATCAGTGGCCAAGACTAATAACATTTAAAAAATTGTTGTGGATATACAGCAGATCCTCAATTTTTGAGAAATCATGTCAGAACCACTGACTGACACATGATTTGAGGAAGCAGATGACCAGTTCATACCTTATGCTTATTCTCATTTTCAAATCCTGGTGTGTCTGTGTCTGGTGGGAACACCACAGAAACAGCAACATTGTATGGTTTCACCTGCAAAAATGAAGGGTTAATTGGACTGTAGCAAGGTAATGCACTGGAGCCAACAAGTGAATGCTGATGGATAGAGCAAACCCACCATTGGCTCAAAATAAAACGCACTAAAATTACACTGTAGGTGTAGGAGATCAATTTCTGGACCATGAATGACTTTTCAGAGAAAGTGCTACTTTTGTGATGACAATGCAGGGGTTTCATTAGAAGCCGGTCACCGGTGGTATACCGCCGTCTGTTTGTCAGAAATTTGCCTCTCACCGCCGGATACTCTGCCTTGATTCTCACTCAAGCCCTTGTTAAAGACAAGAGTGACCACCGCTTGCATTGATTAGTTCAGGCATCTACTTCAAAAGTTATTGAAACCCCTGCAATGACAAACAAGTATAGATTTTCCAGTCTTCTCAGATAATAATAATAATCATTCCCCATCTCACAGCACCTTGTGGTAAATATACGGTGTGTTTCTACATCTGCATGAATTGTGCAATAATGCACATGTACATGCATGTTCCCGCACCTGGCACAGCCCCCTTGCCTTGTGCCTGTTTTTGCTAATGTGGCCTCATGCACCACAAGCACCACAAGCATTTTGAGGCATCAATGTCAGGCTGGCAAATTTTTGCTGGAAAGAATAACACAGAGCTTAAGACTAGGAACTCCTTGCCCTTCTGTTTGCAAAGTGTGGGTTCTTTAACATTCCCACAGATTTTAGAAACACTGAAGGGTTGTATGATCATGGGCTATGGTTTATGGACCTCATGTGAGAAGACTTGAAAGTCTTTGAACCATTTGCAGATGATATACTTAGAGCACTTTCTCCTCAGTTATGGGTTTGCTTCCTGCACGGGTGCGGAGAGGGGCAGACAATAGTGTAAAGTTCATATCACAGTCTGCCCTGAACAGTGTTTCACTCCATTTATACTTAAGGGATAGACTGGAACTACAGTTGTAACTATCGCTACAAATCACTTGACTACGATTTTTCTTTTGTTAGATGTATTTTACTAGCTGAAGCCTGTTCATTTAAACACTGTTAGGCCTTTAATTTAGGGATGTGCTAAAACCAGAAACACCGGAACATCAGAACACTGGAACACCCCGGAATACCGGAACATCATGGAACACCCAAAACAATAAAGACCAACCAAAAAACGTTGTTACCCGTATTGATCTTGATCTGAAGACAGTCTCTTTTTGTCATACGTTTAGTTTTCTAGCTTGGAACCCTACGGAGATACAGGCTAAGCGACTGAAGGAACACACTTCAATAATCTGAGATTACTACAGTGACTCGTAAATAACACGTCGGGTATTTGCGCTTTGCATGCTTAAAGCTTGGCAATTTGCCATAGGAAACTTACACACATTAAGAAAGCTCCTCATCTAAGTTTTAATTATGGTAATTGTTTACATCTTTTCGTGCTGGTTGTCTACTTGAGGGCTTTGCTCTCACAATGTCTCGTGTTAAATACCTGTTCATTCAGCTCACAAGAAAATATTTGAAGCATGTATTTCTGTTGTTTGAACTAACCCATTATACCATGTATAGATGGAAACTATGGACTGTAAATAAAACTGGCATGGAACAGAGACTATGACACCGGGGATGCTGTCTCCTGCTCTTTACAAATAGTGTGCACTATTTGTCTAATTTTTAATATACACTCACAACAAAATTACTTGTCCGTTATTTTAAATGATTTATGTAATAACTGTCTTGAAAGATTTTCATAATTCTCTCTCGTTGTCCGTGTGTTGTCCGTGCCGATGAAAATATCTAAGTATAGAATTTGAAATCTAATAAAACTAATAAAAGAAAAAAATTAACAACCCTAAGCCTAGCAATCAAGGGCATCATGCAGAACCATGCTGATCAAACAAAGGCTATAAAACGAAGTCTGCATTCTCCCCAAAATTCTTATCATGCACTTTCAAAACATAGTTGGAGCAATAGTATATAACTGTTACCTCCATGAAAAGAGCTTCAGCGAATCCTCTAAGAGCAAATTTTGACGGAGTATAAGCAGTGAAACCAAATATCCCAAACTAGAAAAAAAGATTTTTATTAATAAATAATGTACTTTATTAAGGACTTTAGTTCTCTAAAGCTAGGCACAAATGCACTATTATGATATTGAGGTCTGCAAATAAATCAAATCAAAATTTGGTTTTCGATGAGAGGGGAGTATCTGGGAAACACTAATGCAGCACACTGGAGAACCAACAACTTCATTTGACAACAACTGAATCTAATTAGACACACAAATGGAATGGCGATCAAAAACAGTGCTCCCAGTCCTTATATGTCTATTTAAGGATTTTTGTTAATTTTTAAGGTAGAAAGAACAATAGTATACAAAACCAGCCTTCTGTCAAATTCCGCCTGTCATGGTCAACTTGCATCCTATTAATTTCTTTTGGAGACTAAAACCTGCTACCTCTCACATGCAGTATATAAATACTGAGCCCTGAGTTTTTCGTATTTATACGTGTACCTGGCCTCCAATTGATGAGACAAACACCACGTGACCTTTCTTTCTTTCCTTCATCTTCTTTACAACAGCACGACTTGTGAAGACACTACCCAAATAATTAGTGTTTATCATGGCCTGCAAGGTACCATAATTGAGCACTCCTTTAAGGACGGTACCTACTAATTCAAAGGTATCTTTGCGTGGTTTACTTTAGTGAATATATAGGAAAAGCAGATCTTAAAGTGCTACAGTACATGTAACTATATACAGCTGTATGACGAAATTTGCATCTTCCCTATCTAAGCCATTTTGGCACATAAATATGTAGTCTGTACGAGAAGAAGAATGCTGTTGTTTACCATTTTCAAATATCTCTTTTTGTTCTGGAGATATTCAAGTTTTTTTAAATATGCAAATTAGCCAAGTGATATGATGTCATAAATCCAACCAAAATTTTGATCAAGTATGATGGAGAAAGATATCTCAGCCAATTTGTATCAGAAATACTTGGTTCTTTGCAGTAAGATTCTAGTAGATGTGTTCCACAATATGAGCATACCATTTTTGTAACCATGGCAACATACAAGGCTTTGCAGGCCACCGTTGGCGTTCTGTTTTGATATTTGCAAATGGTGTCTCATCTGCATGATCCTGCCAGCATATAAAGATGTTAGGTCGAGTTTGTGGCCTTGGTTAATGTTTTTCTAGCCTGAGATCACCAAAATACTGAAATCAGGTTGGAGGGGACTGGAAAAGAGTGAGTTGCCATGGGAACCAATTTATTTACAGTCGTACGTGTTGCCTTCAGAACTATTAGCTCACCAAGTTTCAATGGTCTTTGTTGCAAATTGACCGAGATAGCTCTATTTATATTCTTGATGCTCTATTGGGTTGGGTGAATGATGTCGTCAGCCTTCTCATTTGCATATTTTACACATTTTTCAAACTTAAATATCTCCGGAAACAATGCAGATATTTCCAAACGGTAAACAGCGTTTTTAATGTTTCATGGTACTCTATGTGATAAACCAAAAAATTAAAGGGATAAAAATTGATCATAGTAGCACTTTTTAACAAGTGTTATTGAAATTCAAAAAGAAAATTGGCAGGTAACCAATCGGCATGCATTTTTCAAAGATAATAATAATTATTACATGTATCTTTGAAAAATGCATGCAAAAAGTTTAGAATACAAAGCAATGTATGGCATTCTTTTCCAAATTGAAGCTTGGTTATCTTTGAAAAATGCAGGGTTACCCCCAATTTTCTTTTTGGATTCCAAGAGCACTTGCTAAGTTATGCTTTCTTTGCATAGTTTTAAACCACCCAAAAACATCCCTGTCTTATAAGCACCACCCATAGGAATATCTCAAGATGCACAGAATAATTATACCGAGCGGTATGCACAATAACAATAATCAAACTGCATGGCATCTGACAGGATGCGGCAATACAGATCCTCATAATTCCCTAAAATTCCCATCCTCTGCATAATTATGGTATTTTCCACATAAACAGAAGAAGTGGCTGATATATTAGTGATAAAGCCAGTGATTTACCAGTGTCACTCTTTGAGTAACAATGAGTTAAACTGTCTAGTCAATGATCTGCTGTTAGACAAAGTAAAATCTAATTAAGTGTCACTCTTTGGGGTGAAAGGGTTCTTCAATCAGGGCTTCTGATTTATAACAATATTATTATTCTGCGAGGGCGCACTGAATATGTACATAACCAATGAGGCCTGTAGTGCAGAATTGTTTACAATCATTTTACATCCAGCAAGCCTGAGTAGAATAATAATTTATTATACTGTAGATCTTATTCATAAATGGCGGCCAATTAATTTATAAATAAATTCTTTTGTCGAAGTGCAAATTAGCCTTCCAAGCCTCGATACCATACATTGAATTAAAAAGAATTCTTGCTCTAAAATGAGGCTTGCCAGGCTAATTTGCACGTGGAAAAAAATAATATTAGTTATAATAAATGTGCCCGGCAATAATGAATAAGGTCTATTGTTTTAGGGTCAACAACTCTTCCACTGACTCATCGATTTCTGCCTAGGGCAATTCCGGTTCAAAACGGCTTTTGTCAGCCATTTTTTTCTCAGAGTTGCAAAAATGTTTCAGCTCGCTTTATTGCTGACACGTTCCTTGACCACATTAGGTACAGCAGGTATATGAACTGATAGCCTGTGTCCGGCGAGCCAATTAAAATGCTGGAAATCTGATATCCATAGTTCAGTTTTTAATAATATTATGCGATATTGCGATTTCATATAAAAACCTAAAATCGCCACAAATCGTATATTGCATTTACATTGACGATGGTACAGTACGTTGTTTTGTTCAATTCATCCAATGTACAGTAGTGGTTGGTCTACAAAAGTTTGTCTGTTATATTGTAAGTCACTATAAAATGGGCAAAATTACATCTTGATTTCAATAATTTAAAATAGGGCAACAAATGAGTTAATTATTTCAGATGTTTTCATCATTCCCTTGTGCTTTAATATATGTTCTTGAACAACAAGAAATGGATTGTGCTCCCCTTAGACCAAACAAAACACGGGTACATTACCTAAAACGAAACTGCATAATTTGCCATATAATAGTGAGACCTTTCTTGCCGCATAGTAAGACTTGCAATTGCTGTATAATTTCCAAATTTTCTTCAAACCATATCAGAAATAAATGATTGATAATTATTATAATTGTGGACTTCGCATAGTCTGTGGCAAATGAAAGGAGTACTAGGATGTACTTCTCTAGTTGGATATAGAAAAATTTAATATAATTATAATAATAAAAAAAGGCTTGAGCACCTTACAGATGCTACAGACCTTAAAATTGTCCACTGAGGTGTCTTCAAACAGTCCACAAACAGCAAAACCAGCACAGTTTATGAAAATATCTACTGGACCAAGACTTTCACATGCCTGCAGAAGTCAAATGTATTCATTATAGTAATATCAGTCAGTGAAACCACACTTGTTGAAAGAGAATGTAAAGACTGCAAGTCACTGAAATCAGACTGAATAAAGATGCTTCAATCTTCCCTCATCAGTAGCCTGAACTACACTATGTACATTGCATTAGCGAGTAAGAAAGAGGAGAGTAATGCATATCATATTGGCTAAAATGTTCTGTTCCTCCTTGTAACAGCTAATAACAAGATTTAGCTGAACCTAAAAGCTGCACTCCTGGGTTATTTATTCTTAGACTAACTTACAATGATCAAGTTACATGTAACCTGGCTTGAGCCTGCAATGCAATTGAAACCCAGTACCTGGTCAGCAGTCAACTTAAAAAAAACAGCTGTCAGAGATAGATGAGCTCTGAACTTGAGCCCACGATATGGTCACATGATACTGGTCAGCAGACTCCTTGTTATGACAGACATGTGCCAATTAACAATACCATGGATGTCCAATATCAAAGATGTACACTGTACAAGAGGCCGGAGTATGGCCACCTTGATGAGCTCTATTAAAACTTGAGCCTACAATGCAAAATGGTCACGTGATACTGGTCACATTGTTATACATGGAGTGGTGAATGTACGTAAAGTCGTACGGTGACCAAAACCAAATTTTCTCACAGATGGCATGGGTTACCATATTTTTCAACCGCAAGGCCATGGGCCAAGGGTGGTTCTTGCTCTGCCCGTTGTTTTTTTTTTCTTTTTAGTTTTGTTGGTGAGCAGACCTAAACTTCCACTCGGCCATATAGTCAGTGGGACTTCGAATCACGCAGTTTATGATGTTTTTCACCAAAAGCTGTTAACATGTTAATGTACTTAAAATTTTATGAATATTCCACTCTTTATTATTTTAATACAAAATATATTGCCTATTGGTGTTATTTATTGACAGAAGTGCTTGATTAGAAGCGAGTATTGAATACATAAAAAGCCATTACGTCATTCATGGAATGTGTCAACGTTGCAACTGTCATTGGTAGGGAAATAACCACCGTGCTAAAGATAGCTGTGGATAACGTAATTCTTGAATGATGTGACACGTGTGACTACTTTCAATTGCTAGCCCTTTTCTCATGTAAAAAACCAATTAAATTTAATCTTGATTTTTAAGAAAGAAAACTGTAAGTTGTTAATAGACTAAGTGTTACTGTCGTATCGTTCATACCCATACATATCCGAAGAAAGGTCCAGATTAATTAAGACCATTACATCATCGGAAATTTCACAACAACTACGACTGATGGTGCAATCGGAGTTTTCACAACGGTTATTATATTAAGTGATGGTGCAATAAGATTGTGTGCAGTCGTTGTCAGTTGTTGTGCTACAGATTGATGAGGTGATTTTGTGTGGACCTAATTTAGTCACTCAGTGAATCAACAAGGTCTGTTTTGGAATGTGCACTACGTTGCAACTATAGTCATGGTAAAAAACAGATAAATTTTTTCTTAAGTGCGGTTATAAGAACTAAAAGATCTTCTTGTTTACCAATCGGTGTGCAGGGTTCGGCTATAAAATAGAATTCTCTGTTACTCTAAAATTCCATATTTTGTACTTTTGTGGCCTCACATGCTAACATTTTGAGAGAGTGACCTTAGGCTAATTATTTGCTACATGTACACCTCTGGGATGTACTGCTGGGGGTATCCCATGATGTTCTCTTCATGCTACAGAGACCAGTATAAGCTCCAGCCCGAGTGCTTTGTGGGTGACTAATACAATGTACTTCTTGGACTTGCCTCAGGACCAAGAAGTACATGTAAAAAGAACAGAATGATCGGTATGTGCACATGGATCCCTAAAATCTGCATCCTCTGCATAATTACAATATTTTCCTGACTCATAAAACAGAAGAAATGACAGATATTAGTGATAAAGCAGCTGCTAAATACCATCCTCACAAACATAAAACTAGTCCCTGTGACACCTTTTTTCCCGTTTGTCAACTTTTTGTTTATTATAAATATCTATAGTGTCAGGAGAGTAGTACTTCAATAATTTGTTTTCCCCCATATAGTGTATCCACATGTTTTAGCAGGCCTTTGAAATAATAATTATATGCAAAAAACTTTGACTGAGCCAAACTAATGACGTCAAAGAAGTAACTTGTTTTCACCTCTTCAGAAAGAAATGTGCAAAGTGTTAAGTCTTGTTGAAAATCAAGAGCTAATAAAGCCTTTACAGAAAATGTCAGATTATACAATGTAGTTTAATACCCTTCAAATGCTAGTGAATGTTTCAACATTACATTCTTGACATTAGTTACCAGGATCCAACTGGCTCGGCAACAAGTTTTAGCATAATTTATAATAATTATAGATATTTAAACAAAAAGTTAAAAAAGGAGAAAAAATTAAAAAGGATCACAAGGACTTTAAAAGTTAAGGGAAGGATTCACAAATTATTATCATTAAACAAACAAAACTAACTTGGTTTATGGTGTTTTCTACATCTGTTGCATCTCTAGCAATATCCACAGAGAGGGCTAACACCTGCGTGAGACATATGAATAAAAATGAATTGACATATGTACCTAGATCACTATCTGTAACATGATTGTGCACACTTAAATACAAGTATTATCAAGTCTTTGAGTTTGAATTCAACTGTCATTGTCACATCATTTCGATGTACATGTAATACGAGCAAATTCAATCGTTGTATACATAACTGCTCGCCTAGTACATACAAACACATTAATTTTTAAATGCCCTGAATTTTAAATAGTTGTCTTTGTTGAAATATACACTATCTCTTTACCTATAGCAAACACGTTTTGGAATGTTACCATTTAAACTTGCCCTAAAACAGAAAAAGTCATTTTTCACTCTGATTTAATTAATAATTATTGTGATAAGCTAGAGAGGGTCATGGGTAATACACTGTAACACCTATTAAAATGATGTTACAAACAACTCGTAGCTATAGAAAAACATTCTTTTACGACTGAAATGCAGGGAAGATGTTAGTTTAATGTGATGTCATCTCAAGGAGAGACCCCATGTGCCTCTCACCAACCCAAGCAGTAGGACAAATGACTGCAAGTGTTTTCAACTTTACACAAAATAATAGTGTGTCCTGGTTAGAAGCAATTTAATCACAATAGGTTATCATTAAGTATACACTGGTGCCAAAATTTACTGCAAACAAAAATTTGGAAGTTAGAGTACTTCTGTCAATAGTAAGCAGCTGGATACAAAAATTACAATGTACGTGCACAATTGATAGTAACTATGTTGTAAATAATATAATTATAAATGGAGACCTTTCTGTCTGGAGCTAAATGCTTCTTTACTTCTTTTAAGGTTTCTTCCAGTCTTTCCTAAAATGTACAAAAGATAATTTGATATAGTCTCCTCAATAAATTTTTGCACTAATGTGCAAATTAAGCTAGAAGTTCTGATTTCAAGTGCCCCTGTGACCAAAATATCAATTCTTATTTTCCATTGGATATGAAATCTATGTTAACTTAACTAAACACTACGCGACCAAAGTTTTAAGACTTGATTTCAAAAAGACACCTGTTTATTTTAAGTGGAATTTTCCTATTCAATGGTCAGCCATTACTAACTTTTTTTAAATAAGATTTTGAGAGAGCTGGATCGATGAGAAAATAACGTCAACTTTAGACTCATTAGTTTAAGAATGTAATGCGGGTGAATGTACACCACAGAATTAATATGGAGCACGGGAGTTTTTGGCTTTCAGCCTTTTAAACTCGCATTTTGCATATATTATATATATAACATAGCTGCAGTCACATGCTGAAATTACAAGCTAGTGAACCTTTGACGTCACATTTCCGTGGATCCAACCTTCTGAGGTCCAATCGGTCAGTTCTGAATGTGAGTAATGGTGGACCATGAAATCTGAAACTTATTCTCAAAGCAAATGGCCTTTGGATAAAAATCAAACTGCAAAATTTAGCCAGTCAGGTGTTAAGCAAACACATGTTCAAAATCTGAAGGAAAAACAAAACAAGTTTTTTTTTTATCACAGGGGCACATTCAAATAAAATAATTATATTATTATATGTATCAGCATTGAAAGTTTGCTGAGCCAGTGCTCTTCAAGTAATTTTCACCAGAAACGACAAGAAAAAAAGCCAACAGATAAAATAAGCAAGACTTAAGCATTTAGAACTTATGACCCCGACACCTGTTGCCAGGGTGCATGTTGATGGACACTGACCAACAAAGGCTAGCTATAAACCCAAAACAACCTCAATCAGACTGGTCCCCACTGACACATAAAATAATTCAATTATCTGGAGTTAAGTGTCCCTCATTGGGGAAATGGACATGCGTGTGTCTGATAGTACCGGTAGTTCATGATTTCATGTATACTAAACCATATCGTTTATAAAAAATGAGGCACCTGGGTGACTGACATCCTCCTCTCACTATTCAGGTACATTAAATGTCTTCAGTGGTTGAAACTGAACTTCTCAAACTACTTAATAATTCATAGGTTAATAAGCCAATTGCATCACCCCATTCTGGTCATGCGGAGGAGTTTGAAACCCAATGAAACACTACTTAATCACAGATTCACTATTAAAATGAATTTCAAACAGATATGGTTTGAATTCAATAATTTCAAACACATGTGGTTTGAACTGAAGAATTCAAACAGACCTGTTTTGAAATCAATTAAAGGCAACAAGTGCTTGCTCACAGCTCTCACATGCTTCTGAGCAACCATGAGCTGTACAAAACTGTTTGACTTGAGAAAAGAGATTGTTCAAAATATAATTTTCCTTTGTTAATGGAGAAGTTACGTGCAATTTTCAAAAAACTTGTGCTTCGGGTTTCATCAGGTATCCAAACGCTCAAAAACAAAACCATTTGGCCTGTGGCCTCAAATGCTTTCTTGCGTTTGGAAACCTGATGAAACCCTTACACTCGTTTTCGAAATAGTACTCCATATATACACAGATAGATGTCGTCTAAGTTGTGATAGATGTAGAAGGTGGCCCAAATGCGAACTCAAAGGACATTGACTGGTACTTAAGTGACTGGTTTCTAAATTGTACAATCCACATGATTGGTATACATTATCCCTCGTGGAACACACAGTGAAAGTGGAATACCTGTCAACCACCTTGACAGCTAAACTGCACATCCACTTTGAACAATGCATTCACAAAAAAAATCATGCAAGCTCAATGTAACTGATGAAAACGCACAGACACATCTGGGAAAATTCTGTTGTGGTCCCTTAGTAACACATTTCTTTGATAATGAGCCAAGTTAATTAAAGGCTGCATTAACATAAATCCAGGTAACATATATGTAACACTGTACGAGCTGACCCAGTATTAGGTAAGCACTAAAGTGGGCTTAGAACCACTTAGCCAGACTGAAAGTGGACCTGTTAACTCATTTATTCCAGCACATCAGATCATTTTTATCTCGCTATTAACATTCTTTTATCATGCACAAAACCTCACCATATTCCTGGCCAAAATGGTCACACTAGCTCCACATTTCGCCAGTTTAATAGCCAAAGCCTTTCCAATACCACTTGTTCCACCGGTGACCTAAACACAGGTAGGGAAAGCAATATTCTGCTATTCTACCGAAGCATTCGCTACGCTGAAAGCAGGCATAGCAGATATGTACAGTAGGTTATTAAATTATACCACCACATGAGATCCGTTAATGTCGGTCTTCTTCTTCGCGAAAACATCTAAGATAAATGCGCCAACAGATACGGCTACACCTACGAAAATTAAGCCAAGAAGCATGCTCGTTGAGTTTCATGTATTATTTGTCGGATTTGAAGGCCTCTATCACATGGTTTTAGATTGTTTGCAGTCTTGTTGCGGATTGTTGGGTCTTGTTGGGTCTTGTTCGTTTTCAGCGAAATTGATGCCGCTGACCACGAAACTACACGCGACCGACAGGCGTTTACGGGATTGCGTTACGGCAGAAACCCATAAGGGTTGAAACGTGTAACGGCCCCTTGTGTGCTGGGAAACAAGCTTCTGAATATTCAATTTGCTAAGTACCATATTTGGAACAACTAGAGCGAGGGGTTTCAAATATGGTACTTTGCACTGAAACATTCAACCAATCAGTTCGCACTGAATATTCGGAAGCAGTGAACGCGCGTTACACGTTTCATCCCTTATGGGTTTCTGGTTACGGTTGATAGAGTTGCTGCAATGCCTCAGTTCAAAGTCATGGTGCACAACCATTCAAAGGGAAATTAGTTGCGTATGCCGCGGAAACTACATTTTGTCACTCAATAACCTACAACAACCAGTCCTGGTCTTAATTCTCTTTTCTTACGTATCAGCTAAGGTGCGGAATGCGGCTATCCTGATTTTATCCGTCCCTATGACTGAGTTTAACCGGTTTTTTACAAAAGAGAATCAGGACGGCATTTTGTACAGCGGCTTTCTTTTTAATGAATATATCTTTAAACAGGATGTATTAGTATGTATCTGTATATGCTAGTATTCATGGCTGCAAATGTAACGGATCTCGAAGACATACGCTCCTGTCGTTATCTGAAATTCGAGGGAATGTATTGTATAGTAAATTCAGTAGGGCGCAGTCCTCACACTTTGTACATCTGCGGGGGGACCTTCAGTGCTTACCCATCATGTCAGAGTAAAATGACTGTTTGGTCCCTTTGTATATTTAAGCCATCGAATTGTTCTTACGTTAAATTGACGTGAAGGGCGGTTTGGAGCTTGTGAGTAGGCGTGGGATGTGTCTTATTATGGTTTTAGGGGCCGACATATCCCTCCCTCAATGCCTGTACCGGGAGGCAAGGTCGGTAGCAGAAAGCAGCTGAAGGGGCCAACTGCGGTCCCAAAATGCGATCGCACGGGCCGAAATCCCGGGATGACTCGTTTGGTACGACGTCCTCCAGTCGCCGGATGTCTTGGTTGATGTGGCTGCGTTTTGTTTCTCTTGTTGAAACATTCCGTCAGCGCGATGCGTAAAATGTTCTGCGGCTCTCCGATACCTAGCCATATCCAAAAAAATTAACAATGCTGGTCTTGTACCAGCAATTGACATTTCAGTTCACAGATTCTACAGGCATTTAAACGTAACGTAAGAAACCGTGCGTGTCTGGTCGTTCTCGAGACAGACAGAGGTGAGAGATGCGCTTCATGCAGACTGGGACGCCTTAAAATGTTTCTTCTGTTATAAACAAGGCTGTTCACGAAGTGAAGTGTGTCTCTCTGGGCCTTTCTGTGGACGAATTCCGAGGACCTCCTGACGATACAATTTGGGCAGTTTTGATGAAGCTAAAAACTTCAATCGATTGCGGTATTTCGCTGGTAGGACTGGCTGGCCCCGGACACTTATAAAAAAATCAATGAAATGAGAATCGGTAGTCATTCCCTTGTCATGGAATGGCCGAATTACCCAGAATTCTTTGAGCATGAGCGAGGCAGGCAATATAAGAAGCACGAGACTGGCCCTCATCGAAGGGCTGAAGCGCGGCCAGCGGAAACAATTTCTATCCATATTCTCAGGAGTGGCCTGGTGGGTGCTGTTAACGTAGATTTGGATTTCAACACAAGTTTTTATCATAGAAAATTTGCGAGAAAGTTGTGCTTTCATTTCGCTGTATTCCTTGTGTCAAAGAACGGTATAATGTAAATAAGAGAATAACGAGATTTATCATTGCAGATTACCTGTCCTCGTATGACTAAAGTCAAACTCTACATCTCTATGCAATAAGGGCATTCAAAATTTCCTCGTATTACTTTAAAAAAGTATGTTTTTTTTTTTCTTGGAAAAAAAAGGGTTTTTCTGCTTATCTGAAAAATACGTTTTCTCTCCCGTCCTCTTGTTAGGCATGATCTTCGCCGCGGAAACTACATTTTGTCCCTCAATAAACCTACAACAACCAGTCCTGGTCTTAATTCTCTTTTCTTACGTATCAGCTAAGTTGCGGAATGCGCTACCTGATTTTATCCGTACCTATGACTGAGTTTACCGGTTTTAAAAGAGAATCCAGGGCCGCATTTTGTACAGCGGCTTTTCTTTTTAATGAATATATCTTTAAACATGAAGTATTTAGTATGTATCTGTATATGCTATGTATTTCAGCTGCAAATGTAATGTCTCGAAGACATTAGCTCCTGTAGTTATTCTGAAATTCGAGATGAATGTATGTATCTTAAGTTCAGTAGGGCGCGTGCGCACACTTTGTAATCTGCGACCTTCAGTGCTTACCACATGTCAGATAAAATGACTGTTCCCTTGTATATTTAAGCCATCGAATTCTTACGTTAAATTGACAAGGGCGGTTTGGAGCTGTGAGTAGGCGTGGGATTTGTCTTATATGGTTTAGGGGCCGACATATCCCTCCCTCAATGCCGTACCGGGAGGCAAGGTCGGTAGCAGAAAGCAGCGAAGGGCCAACTGCGTCCAAAAGCGATCGCACGGGCCGAAATCCCGGGATGACTCGTTTGGTACGACGCTCCAGCGCCGGATGTCTGGAGGTACTGCGTTTTTCTCTCTTGTTGAAACATTCCGTCAGCGCATGCGTAAATGTTCTGCGGCTCTCCGATACCTAGCCTACCAAAAAAATTAACATGCTGGTCTTTACCAGCAATTGACATTTCAGTTCACGATTCTACAGGCATAAACGTAACGTAAGAACCGTGCGTGTCTGGTCTTCTCGAGACAGACAGAGGTGAGAGATGGCTTCATGCAGACTGGGACGCCTAAAATGTTCTGTTATAAACAAGGCTGTTCACGAGTGAAGTTGTCTCTCTGGCCTTTCTGTGGACGAATTCCAGGACCTGCCGATACAATTTGGGCAAGTTTTGAAAGCTAAAAACTTCAATCGATGCGGTATTTCGCTGGTAGGACTGGCTGGCCCGACACTTATAAAAAAATCAATGAAATGAGAATCGGTAGTCTTCCCTTGTCATGGAATGGCAGAATTACCCAGAATTCTATTTGAGCATGAGCGAGGCAGGCAATATAAGAAGCACGAGACTGGCCCTCATCGAAGGGCTGAAGCGCGGCCAGCGGAAACAATTTCTATCCAGATTCTCAGGAGTGGGCCTGGTGTGTGCTGTTAACGTAGATTTTGGATTTCAACACAAGTTTTTATCATAGAAAATTGCGAGAAAGTTGTGCTTTCATTTCGCTGTATTCCTCGTGTCAAAGAAACGGTATAATGTAAATAAGAGAATAACGAGATTTATCATTGCAGATTACCTGTCCTCGTATGACTAAAGTCAAACTCTACATCTCTATGCAATAAGGGCATTCAAAATTTCCTCGTATTACTTTAAAAAAGTATGTTTTTTTTTTCTTGGAAAAAAAAAGGGTTTTTCTGCTTATCTGAAAAATACGTTTTCTCTCCCGTCCTCTTGTTAGGCATGATCTTCGCCGCGGAAACTACATTTTGTCCCTCAATAAACCTACAACAACCAGTCCTGGTCTTAATTCTCTTTTCTTACGTATCAGCTAAGTTGCGGAATGCGCTACCTGATTTTATCCGTACCTATGACTGAGTTTACCGGTTTTAAAAGAGAATCCAGGGCCGCATTTTGTACAGCGGCTTTTCTTTTTAATGAATATATCTTTAAACATGATGTATTTAGTATGTATCTGTATATGCTATGTATTTCAGCTGCAAATGTAATGTCTCGAAGACATTAGCTCCTGTAGTTATTCTGAAATTCGAGATGAATGTATGTATCTTAAGTTCAGTAGGGCGCGTGCGCACACTTTGTAATCTGCGACCTTCAGTGCTTACCACATGTCAGATAAAATGACTGTTCCCTTGTATATTTAAGCCATCGAATTCTTACGTTAAATTGACAAGGGCGGTTTGGAGCTGTGAGTAGGCGTGGGATTTGTCTTATATGGTTTAGGGGCCGACATATCCCTCCCTCAATGCCGTACCGGGAGGCAAGGTCGGTAGCAGAAAGCAGCGAAGGGCCAACTGCGTCCAAAAGCGATCGCACGGGCCGAAATCCCGGGATGACTCGTTTGGTACGACGCTCCAGCGCCGGATGTCTGGAGGTACTGCGTTTTTCTCTCTTGTTGAAACATTCCGTCAGCGCATGCGTAAATGTTCTGCGGCTCTCCGATACCTAGCCTACCAAAAAAATTAACATGCTGGTCTTTACCAGCAATTGACATTTCAGTTCACGATTCTACAGGCATAAACGTAACGTAAGAACCGTGCGTGTCTGGTCTTCTCGAGACAGACAGAGGTGAGAGATGGCTTCATGCAGACTGGGACGCCTAAAATGTTCTGTTATAAACAAGGCTGTTCACGAGTGAAGTTGTCTCTCTGGCCTTTCTGTGGACGAATTCCAGGACCTGCCGATACAATTTGGGCAAGTTTTGAAAGCTAAAAACTTCAATCGATGCGGTATTTCGCTGGTAGGACTGGCTGGCCCGACACTTATAAAAAAATCAATGAAATGAGAATCGGTAGTCTTCCCTTGTCATGGAATGGCAGAATTACCCAGAATTCTATTTGAGCATGAGCGAGGCAGGCAATATAAGAAGCACGAGACTGGCCCTCATCGAAGGGCTGAAGCGCGGCCAGCGGAAACAATTTCTATCCAGATTCTCAGGAGTGGGCCTGGTGTGTGCTGTTAACGTAGATTTTGGATTTCAACACAAGTTTTTATCATAGAAAATTTGCGAGAAAGTTGTGCTTTCATTTCGCTGTATTCCTCGTGTCAAAGAAACGGTATAATGTAAATAAGAGAATAACGAGATTTATCATTGCAGATTACCTGTCCTCGTATGACTAAAGTCAAACTCTACATCTCTATGCAATAAGGGCATTCAAAATTTCCTCGTATTACTTTAAAAAAGTATGTTTTTTTTTTCTTGGAAAAAAAAGGGTTTTTCTGCTTATCTGAAAAATACGTTTTCTCTCCCGTCCTCTTGTTAGGCATGATCTTCGCCGCGGAAACTACATTCTGTCCCTCAATAACCTACAACAACCAGTCCTGGTCTTAATTCTCTTTCTTACGTATCAGCTAAGTTGCGGAATGCGCTACCTGATTTTATCCGTACCTATGACTGAGTTTACCGGTTTTAAAAGAGAATCCAGGGCCGCATTTTGTACAGCGGCTTTTCTTTTTAATGAATATATCTTTAAACATGATGTATTTAGTATGTATCTGTATATGCTATGTATTTCAGCTGCAAATGTAATGTCTCGAAGACATTAGCTCCTGTAGTTATTCTGAAATTCGAGATGAATGTATGTATCTTAAGTTCAGTAGGGCGCGTGCGCACACTTTGTAATCTGCGACCTTCAGTGCTTACCACATGTCAGATAAAATGACTGTTCCCTTGTATATTTAAGCCATCGAATTCTTACGTTAAATTGACAAGGGCGGTTTGGAGCTGTGAGTAGGCGTGGGATTTGTCTTATATGGTTTAGGGGCCGACATATCCCTCCCTCAATGCCGTACCGGGAGGCAAGGTCGGTAGCAGAAAGCAGCGAAGGGCCAACTGCGTCCAAAAGCGATCGCACGGGCCGAAATCCCGGGATGACTCGTTTGGTACGACGCTCCAGCGCCGGATGTCTGGAGGTACTGCGTTTTTCTCTCTTGTTGAAACATTCCGTCAGCGCATGCGTAAATGTTCTGCGGCTCTCCGATACCTAGCCTACCAAAAAAATTAACATGCTGGTCTTTACCAGCAATTGACATTTCAGTTCACGATTCTACAGGCATAAACGTAACGTAAGAACCGTGCGTGTCTGGTCTTCTCGAGACAGACAGAGGTGAGAGATGGCTTCATGCAGACTGGGACGCCTAAAATGTTCTGTTATAAACAAGGCTGTTCACGAGTGAAGTTGTCTCTCTGGCCTTTCTGTGGACGAATTCCAGGACCTGCCGATACAATTTGGGCAAGTTTTGAAAGCTAAAAACTTCAATCGATGCGGTATTTCGCTGGTAGGACTGGCTGGCCCGACACTTATAAAAAAATCAATGAAATGAGAATCGGTAGTCTTCCCTTGTCATGGAATGGCAGAATTACCCAGAATTCTATTTGAGCATGAGCGAGGCAGGCAATATAAGAAGCACGAGACTGGCCCTCATCGAAGGGCTGAAGCGCGGCCAGCGGAAACAATTTCTATCCAGATTCTCAGGAGTGGGCCTGGTGTGTGCTGTTAACGTAGATTTTGGATTTCAACACAAGTTTTTATCATAGAAAATTTGCGAGAAAGTTGTGCTTTCATTTCGCTGTATTCCTCGTGTCAAAGAAACGGTATAATGTAAATAAGAGAATAACGAGATTTATCATTGCAGATTACCTGTCCTCGTATGACTAAAGTCAATTTCTACATCTCTATGCAATAAGGGCATTCAAAATTTCCTCGTATTACTTTAAAAAAGTATGTTTTTTTTTTTCTTGGAAAAAAAAAGGGTTTTTCTGCTTATCTGAAAAATACGTTTTCTCTCCCGTCCTCTTGTTAGGCATGATCTTCGCCGCGGAAACTACATTCTGTCCCTCAATAAACCTACAACAACCAGTCCTGGTCTTAATTCTCTTTTCTTACGTATCAGCTAAGTTGCGGAATGCGCTACCTGATTTTATCCGTACCTATGACTGAGTTTACCGGTTTTAAAAGAGAATCCAGGGCCGCATTTTGTAAAGCGGCTTTTCTTTTTAATGAATATATCTTTAAACATGATGTATTTAGTATGTATCTGTATATGCTATGTATTTCAGCTGCAAATGTAATGTCTCGAAGACATTAGCTCCTGTAGTTATTCTGAAATTCGAGATGAATGTATGTATCTTAAGTTCAGTAGGGCGCGTGCGCACACTTTGTAATCTGCGACCTTCAGTGCTTACTACATGTCAGATAAAATGACTGTTCCCTTGTATATTTAAGCCATCGAATTCTTACGTTAAATTGACAAGGGCGGTTTGGAGCTGTGAGTAGGCGTGGGATTTGTCTTATATGGTTTAGGGGCCGACATATCCCTCCCTCAATGCCGTACCGGGAGGCAAGGTCGGTAGCAGAAAGCAGCGAAGGGCCAACTGCGTCCAAAAGCGATCGCACGGGCCGAAATCCCGGGATGACTCGTTTGGTACGACGCTCCAGCGCCGGATGTCTGGAGGTACTGCGTTTTTCTCTCTTGTTGAAACATTCCGTCAGCGCATGCGTAAATGTTCTGCGGCTCTCCGATACCTAGCCTACCAAAAAAATTAACATGCTGGTCTTTACCAGCAATTGACATTTCAGTTCACGATTCTACAGGCATAAACGTAACGTAAGAACCGTGCGTGTCTGGTCTTCTCGAGACAGACAGAGGTGAGAGATGGCTTCATGCAGACTGGGACGCCTAAAATGTTCTGTTATAAACAAGGCTGTTCACGAGTGAAGTTGTCTCTCTGGCCTTTCTGTGGACGAATTCCAGGACCTGCCGATACAATTTGGGCAAGTTTTGAAAGCTAAAAACTTCAATCGATGCGGTATTTCGCTGGTAGGACTGGCTGGCCCGACACTTATAAAAAAATCAATGAAATGAGAATCGGTAGTCTTCCCTTGTCATGGAATGGCAGAATTACCCAGAATTCTATTTGAGCATGAGCGAGGCAGGCAATATAAGAAGCACGAGACTGGCCCTCATCGAAGGGCTGAAGCGCGGCCAGCGGAAACAATTTCTATCCAGATTCTCAGGAGTGGGCCTGGTGTGTGCTGTTAACGTAGATTTTGGATTTCAACACAAGTTTTTATCATAGAAAATTTGCGAGAAAGTTGTGCTTTCATTTCGCTGTATTCCTCGTGTCAAAGAAACGGTATAATGTAAATAAGAGAATAACGAGATTTATCATTGCAGATTACCTGTCCTCGTATGACTAAAGTCAAACTCTACATCTCTATGCAATAAGGGCATTCAAAATTTCCTCTTATTACTTTAAAAAAGTATGTTTTTTTTTTCTTGGAAAAAAAAAGGGTTTTTCTGCTTATCTGAAAAATACGTTTTCTCTCCCGTCCTCTTGTTAGGCATGATCTTCGCCGCGGAAACTACATTCTGTCCCTCAATAAACCTACAACAACCAGTCCTGGTCTTAATTCTCTTTTCTTACGTATCAGCTAAGTTGCGGAATGCGCTACCTGATTTTATCCGTACCTATGACTGAGTTTACCGGTTTTAAAAGAGAATCCAGGGCCGCATTTTGTACAGCGGCTTTTCTTTTTAATGAATATATCTTTAAACATGATGTATTTAGTATGTATCTGTATATGCTATGTATTTTAGCTGCAAATGTAATGTCTCGAAGACATTAGCTCCTGTAGTTATTCTGAAATTCGAGATGAATGTATGTATCTTAAGTTCAGTAGGGGGCGTGCGCACACTTTGTAATCTGCGACCTTCAGTGCTTACCACATGTCAGATAAAATGACTGTTCCCTTGTATATTTAAGCCATCGAATTCTTACGTTAAATTGACAAGGGCGGTTTGGAGCTGTGAGTAGGCGTGGGATTTGTCTTATATGGTTTAGGGGCCGACATATCCCTCCCTCAATGCCGTACCGGGAGGCAAGGTCGGTAGCAGAAAGCAGCGAAGGGCCAACTGCGTCCAAAAGCGATCGCACGGGCCGAAATCCCGGGATGACTCGTTTGGTACGACGCTCCAGCGCCGGATGTCTGGAGGTACTGCGTTTTTCTCTCTTGTTGAAACATTCCGTCAGCGCAAGCGTAAATGTTCTGCCTCTCTCCGATATCTAGCCTACCAAAAAAATTAACATGCTGGTCTTTACCAGCAATTGACATTTCAGTTCACGATTCTACAGGCATAAACGTAACGTAAGAACCGTGCGTGTCTGGTCTTCTCGAGACAGACAGAGGTGAGAGATGGCTTCATGCAGACTGGGACGCCTAAAATGTTCTGTTATAAACAAGGCTGTTCACGAGGGGAAGTTGTCTCTCTGGCCTTTCTGTGGACGAATTCCAGGACCTGCCGATACAATTTGGGCAAGTTTTGAAAGCTAAAAACTTCAATCGATGCGGTATTTCGCTGGTAGGACTGGCTGGCCCGACACTTATAAAAAAATCAATGAAATGAGAATCGGTAGTCTTCCCTTGTCATGGAATGGCAGAATTACCCAGAATTCTATTTGAGCATGAGCGAGGCAGGCAATATAAGAAGCACGAGACTGGCCCTCATCGAAGGGCTGAAGCGCGGCCAGAGGAAACAACTTTTATCCAGATTCTCAGGAGTGGGCCTGGTGTGTGCTGTTAACGTAGATTTTGGATTTCAACACAAGTTTTTATCATAGAAAATTTGCGAGAAAGTTGTGCTTTCATTTCGCTGTATTGCTCGTGTCGAAGAAACGGTATAATGTAAATAAGAGAATAACGAGATTTATCATTGCACATTACCTGCCCTCGTATGACTAAAGTCAAACTCTACATCTCTATGCAATAAGGGCATTCAAAATTTCCTCGTATTACTTTAAAAAAGTATGTTTTTTTTTTTCTTGGAAAAAAAAAGGGTTTTTCTGCTTATCTGAAAAATACGTTTTCTCTCCCGTCCTCTTGTTAGGCATGATCTTCGCCGCGGAAACTACATTCTGTCCCTCAATAAACCTACAACAACCAGTCCTGGTCTTAATTCTCTTTTCTTACGTATCAGCTAAGTTGCGGAATGCGCTACTTGATTTTATCCGTACCTATGACTGAGTTTACCGGTTTTAAAAGAGAATCCAGGGCCGCATTTTGTACAGCGGCTTTTCTTTTTAATGAATATATCTTTAAACATGATGTATTTAGTATGTATCTGTATATGCTATGTATTTTAGCTGCAAATGTAATGTCTCGAAGACATTAGCTCCTGTAGTTATTCTGAAATTCGAGATAAATGTATGTATCTTAAGTTCAGTAGGGCGCGTGCGCACACTTTGTAATCTGCGACCTTCAGTGCTTACCACATGTCAGATAAAATGACTGTTCCCTTGTATATTTAAGCCATCGAATTCTTACGTTAAATTGACAAGGGCGGTTTGGAGCTGTGAGTAGGCGTGGGATTTGTCTTATATGGTTTAGGGGCCGACATATCCCTCCCTCAATGCCGTACCGGGAGGCAAGGTCGGTAGCAGAAAGCAGCGAAGGGCCAACTACGTCCAAAAGCGATCGCACGGGCCGAAATCCCGGGATGACTCGTTTGGTACGACGCTCCAGCGCCGGATGTCTGGAGGTACTGCGTTTTTCTCTCTTGTTGAAACATTCCGTCAGCGCATGCGTAAATGTTCTGCGGCTCTCCGATACCTAGCCTACCAAAAAAATTAACATGCTG
>NC_090869.1:13843002-13850502 GCF_036669935.1 Montipora foliosa | reverse complement strand
TGCTGAAAGTGCCAATTTATCGAACGCTAGGATCTTTGATCACCTCACCCCAGGGATGCAATCGATTTTCTACGAAGCCAAGAGCTCGAGGTTTAAAGCGCAGCATCAGTATCAGTGTTGCTGGATTAAAAACTCCAGCATTTACCTTAGAAAGAATGCGGAATCCAGGGCGGTGAAGATAAAACATATCGACGATTTGAGGCGGTTGTTAGGTGAAACAAGATAAAGTTAGCTATTCTGTAATCTCATAACTTTTAAGTGCAGCTTTTTATGTCTCTTCAGGCTGTTCAAGAATTACCGCATTACGGTGTAAGTGATCTTCTAAGCTGCCATGGCCAGTTTAACAAACACCCTCTCCAGTGATATCCCTACTAAGAAATATCAAGAGAAACTTTCCAGTTTATATGACTTAGACCTATTCACATTGAATGTTCGTCAAAACATAAATCCCGATCTTAATCTTTGTAATCAACGCATATAGAGTAATTATAACTCTACGCAATCGGTTGTCTTCTTCTTCGGATGAAGATTTCAAGTTTTTTTTTTTTTTTGGCTTCACAATAATGTTAGGAGCTTAAGGCACAATTTGAAAATCTCCAAGTGTATCTACTTTAAGATCAAGAGCACCATTCTATTGTTACCACAATCCTACGTTATGTAAGACATATTTTATCCAAACCTTTAGCTGACATAATGATCAAGTCACTCAGTGAGGGTGTGTACCTTTCTAAGCTAAAGCGTGCGAAACTTATACCAGTCTATAAATCCGATGATGTGACTGCCCCTGGAAGCTATCGACAAATTTCTTTGTTATCCAATTTTAATTGTATTTTTGAAAAAGTAATGTTCACGCGACTTAAAATCTTCCTTGACCAAAACGAAATTCTTTTCACATCACAATATTGTTTTAGAGATAAATACTCCACACAATATGCAATACTAAACACTTAATGACCGGTGCCTTGGGAAACAGTTCATTTAGTTTCCCGAGAATCTCAATGTTTCCCCGAGGCGCAGCCGAGGGAAATATTGAGGGGAACAAAATGAACCGTTTCCCGAGGGACCGGTCACTAAGTGATTTGTTATATAGCACAAAAAGAAAAACGTTCAACGGCAACAGCAACGGCGGTCGTCGGTCAATATCATTAGCGCGGGTAACAGTGCACTGTTACCCTCTGACTTCATAGATTTTACACTGTTGCCCGCTCAGAGTATTTTGGCGGGAAACAGTGTAAAATCTATGACGTCACAGGGTAACAGTGCATGTCTTTTGGCGAGAAACAGTTAGATGTCATGTGACCTCGAAGTAACCAATGAGAGCGCGCTGCTAAGGGAAAAAAAACTCAGCTATATAATATACATTGTTAATAACCTATAAATTTTCATTGACTTTAAAAAAGCATTCGATACAGTCATCCACTCAGTTTTGCTAAGTAAGTTACATCAGTATGGCATTAGACGCGTTGTAAACAATTGGTTCTCTTCATACTTAAGTGGACGTGTGCAAACTACTGAATTAGAAATGAAAGTATCCGATAAATAAAAAAGCGACAATGTCCTGCGGGGTCCCTCAAGGTTCTGTGTTAGGTCCTCTACTTTTATATATATATATAAATGATATCCCTAACTCTTAACAACTACCTGCTACCAGCAGGTTGCGAAGGATTATCACTGTAATTTGTATCTTAAATTAATAAAATGATAATGATGGTAATAATGATTTAATAATAATAATTGAAACTTATATAGCGCATTTTTCATGGCAATTTTCATGGTAATGAAATGATGATGACCATTAAGGACAAGCGTTTTAACGAACAAATATTTTCCAAAAGTCATCACCAGGGGTCACGGCAAGGTAACCAGAACGATGAGGATATATATCATCGCACAACTGATATGACTCATCAATTAGCCAGTGATAAGTATCATAAGCAAAGGCAGGGTAGATGTTTAACCTGTCTTCAATTCGATTGTGCCCCCATTTGCCAACTTCATACTGCAGACCTTCTAATCCCCATTTGTTACAAAGTTGCGCCAACTTGGAGTTGTCGTCTTCCATTTTGACAAATGACTGGCAGGCGCTTGGTTGTACATCCGTCTGACCAGCGAAATACTTGACTACATCTTCGCCAGAGCTATTAGCGGCAGTTGTCACGTGGAACGTCCGTCCCTTTTGCTTCCTGCAGTGGAATCGCAGTTGAGTGAATGGCAAAATCACCCATAACTGAGCCATGGCTGTTTTACTGAGGACCATCTGACCGCTTGCGATGCCACGATAGGAGTTATTTGATGGCACTTTAAAGGGAGGACTTGTTGTCTGTGACACAATATTGGAGATAAGTAACCAGCCTCCTGGAAGTAATCAACAGCAAACAGTTCAAGGTCAGAGACAAAATAAAAACAGACAGTTCGACAAGGGCATTTTTGTTGTGATGAATAGTAACATAGTAGTAAATATAACAATTAATAGTGGTAAATTGTCACGACTTAATGTTGTCAGTTTTAGGAAATTCCATCAGATTGGTGTAAATAATGCTGCAAACTGGCTTATGTGTTTATTATCTCTCATTTTTGTGACTTCAAAAGGGCAGCTAAATGAGCATCGTAATCTCACCTCCATAGGTAGTCATGTCGCAGATGACTTTTAAGGGGTTTCCACTATTTTCTGGGTCAATCCAGTAATACCCGTCTCCTTCAGAGTCGCCTGCGTCTAATATGTCCTTACACGAAAAGGCGGGATGATTAGGGTTAGCTCCTCGTTTCGCTGAAATGAAGTTTGTTCAGTAAGAGTTAGCTTAACTTTACAAACTCGTAAGAAAAATGATGCAATAACGACAAGTTACTAATTAGTGACTGCTGGCTTATAACAAGTGAGCTAATTGGCTAATTGACATTCGACTTACGGGTTGGGTCGTGGCTGCACTTGCTTTTTTGGTGCCATCTTTTATGCGTAGAAACATCAACACAGGAAATCTAAAATGAGAAAAAATTCATCAGAAAGGCGACGGTCGAAATGCTCCAAAGAATTCGATAAATAATTCTTAATAATTTGCAATCTTCAACCGTACATTCCATTAAAATGAAACAATAACTTCATCCAACCTTTACTGGGCCGTAATAGTGTGATCCTTTCTTCTTCTTAAAATCACTTGGCTTCGTTTCTCTTGTTTCATTATTCAGCTGGCAAATTCGTCCACTGCCACCAGATTCCGGAGGATGAATGTTAAATGACTTGCATTTGCTAGATCCCCGGCATGTCAGGTGACATTGAAATTCGTCTGAAACGACAGCTGTATGCAGAACATGACCAAACAAGAAATGTCCTGAAAAAAAAAACAATTACAGTAAGTCAAGAAAACTGCGTTTTAATTAAATGGATGTAGTTTTGAAGTGCAAGTTGTAAACGAAACTGATACTTAGTCTTCGCACTTATCTAGGTAAGCAATTTTCTCTTATAGCACAATTTTTTAAGTTGGCATTTTCTGAAGTGAGGCAATTTTGGTAAGCCAAGTAATCTAAAATAGGTTTTTTTGCCAATGTCAAGAACGTTGGATGATATCAGGATCTTACTCTGAATTTTTGACCAAGGTACCGGACACTATGGGATTAAGAGCTTGTCAAGTGTGTCAAGTCATTTTATTCGTGTGAAAAATCGGCAGTACGGACCGAGCGCAGCGAGGTCATTACAAAACGACCGAGGGCCAATATTCCCCAGTACGGCTGGAGCTAGCTCGGTTAGTAGGTAGTTTATTATATGGCTTTTTAATTACCTTTTGCTTTGTTTTTGCAAGCCCGTAATCGGCCCGTGGGTATTACGGGAGAATAATGTCCTACAATTCAGTCACAATTAGCCAATCAGAGCGCGCGTTATATCGGTTACAAACACAAGCCATATAATAATTATTCTTACTGCCTCTAGGGTTAGTGAAAATAAAAGGTTTTCGAATTGTCCGCATTTAGAGGTTTCCGATGCTGCTTTAATAATTAAATCATTTTCTTCGCTTTCATCATTGCCTAACTAGTGAATTCCACGGTACATTTTACACTAAAAATCGATATCGCATGAATCACGAAGCGATGAATACGATATCGGTTTTTCGAGTAAAATTTACTTTGGAATTCACCAGTTTGGCAAGGATTTTTTTTTTGGACCGCATGAGTGTTAAAAGGAAAGAAGCACACCCTCAGCGAGCGAATGGAAAAGGAAAAACCCATTTCAGAGTCAACTGTCAATAGCCAGCGAATAGGAATCGCTAAGCCTTTGCAGAAAAATCACGAAAAATCACCTAAATATCTTTCGGGAAATTTTCAAAAAGAATATCTAAATATCTCGAAATATCTCGTATTTTTTTTTAAATAATAAGTCAAGCCGATTGTGAATCCCTTAGGCCAAAAATTTCCCCAGTGGGAGCTGAATAGTATGTAACAGATTGCCTACACTAGTAGTATGCATGGAAATAAAGGAATTCAAAAAAACAACAACAACAACATCGATGCAAAGTTTAATGTTTTCTCACTAATGGGTTAAACAGTTGGTATGTCTATTATGTGTATGACGACTATGACTATGACAGAGTAACAATCCTTCCTTTTAATACAAATATATTTTCTACTTTAAGAGAATAAAATGCAACCTGAAGAAACCACTGAGACTGAAAACTTAACAAATGGCGGAAACATCCTTTACCGACTTTGAACTATGTGACCTTAAATTGGCGTTAAAAAAAAAAAAAAAAAAACCCTCGTAGCTCCAAAGGTGGCAAAGTTTCTATGTTTAGACGATTATCAACCATGGATATAAAGCAGTCGTTAAGCTGATACAATTATACAAAACAATCATACCAGTACAAGGAACTAATGATCATTAACTCGAAGCATACGAGCAGCCTCTACATAGTCCTCCAAGGCATCATATTCCTGGTCTCCAAACATGATCACGAGTTGCGAAATGACCCTCTCCGCTGCTGCAGATGATGGTTGTAACGCTACTACTTTCTGTACTGCGGAAGACTATGATGAGAGGTCAGGGGAGACGTCTTTCCACCATCGAATGGAGTCAGAAAGGATAGCAAAGGCATCATTAATCTCCGCAGCTTTCACAAGGTAAGAGGGGAGCTCATCTTTTAGTGACTGGATTACATCATTGGCATATTTCTGACCCTTTCGACGTCGGCAGCTGTTGGTCGAGATACCTTGAGTGCTCGTGGACTGAAAAGCTGTGCAGCACGGAACACTTTCGTAGTGCGGGAGACTTACCAAGTCACTCGCCAAAGTGTTCAGAAAATACTGAAAGGTAGGCGTCAAACACTCCCTTAGGGCATACTGGTACCATCTTTGATGGTCGCACATGTTCAGAGGAAGCTGTTCTTGAACCACACCAAGGATAACTGGGAAATTGTGCGCGTGAATAAGAGCTTAGAGCTAATATCAAGTGACCATCCCCCTCTAGAGTGTAGGTTGCCTTCACAAACTTCTCCAGTTCCATGAGAGATGCTAGCTCGACTCTCAACTGTACTGCATTTTGCATCAAAATCTGGGAAAGTCGTTGCTCACTCAAAGTGTAGTGATATGCCTCCACTCCTCAAACACAACTTTAGCACACTCCCAGTAGCTCTACCAGCTTGTCGCATTGTACCGTGGCATGGCTTTCCCGGATAACTCTTTCCATATCCTTCTTCCCTTCATACTTGTAGTAAATATGAGATTCCACGTCGTCATGAACTGCGTGAGAACTCGAATGTTGCATTAGGTTTCCACCTGGTCTAGAAAGTGGGAAATGCACCCAACATCAAGCATTTCTGGGCACAACACAGACACCGTTTGTAACGCCTTGGTGTTGACTGGGGCTCTGTCCCTCATTGCTGCTAAGACGCAGCCTCGAGGAACATTCAGCTTTCGGTGGAGTACCTCAATTATAATGCGAGGTAACGCGTTCCCGTTAACTGAACTTTTTACAAGTTGAAACCTCACAAGCCTAACTTTCACCTCCCAGTCTTGAAAAAAAACGAGCCAGAACAGCTAGGGCTTCACCATCTTGAGTTGTTCCATCAAATGTGAAAGAAAGTTCCTTACCCAGTGTTTCCTTGGATATTGATTTATATTCCCCTCCCAACACAAAAGGGATGGATTGGCTCATATGGGTAGAAGATGTCAAAGGGAAGCCTGCTTCTTCAAACAGATCTCTGAAACATTTCATCCTATTTAATGGTGTTCAACTCTTAAAAAATGCTTGCACAACTTTTGCTCTAGAAACTCTAGTGCTAGTGGGAAGTGTCTCACCTTTAGGGTGGAGTGCCTTATCATACTTAACAATGGCATCAGCAATATGCCTTTCCTTCTTTTTTTTTTTTCCCCATCTTCTCTTCATTGGCCTCGTGCTTCTTGCTTGACACGTGCACGGCTATATTCTGTCTCTTCAGGGACAACTCTTCCCGGGAAGATTGGCAGAACAATGCACCATTCCGGCTAACACTAAAGGACTCTTAATTCTTTAAACTCTTGCACACTTTGACTTGCAGAAACTTTCATAGGTTCATTTGCCTTTGTCGACACACTGGTCTGCGATCGACGATTTCCAGGCGTGTTGACGGAGTTAACCAAAAGCTTTCTTTTTCTTGACAACTCACTTGCAGCTGGCGATCTCAGTCGGTCCAGCAGGGAAACTACTTCTCTTTATCTCTACGTATTTCAGATATTGAAGGATTT
This sequence comes from Montipora foliosa, assembly GCF_036669935.1. Lineage (NCBI taxonomy): Eukaryota > Metazoa > Cnidaria > Anthozoa > Scleractinia > Acroporidae > Montipora > Montipora foliosa. The sequence goes on along the minus strand of NC_090869.1, from coordinate 13,843,794 downwards.
GCAGTAGTAGAAGGAGAAGACTGAACTGGATTATTTCTAGCTGTCAAGAAAATAGCGAGGAAAAGCAGGTAATCAGTCAAAAAAAGCTATATTTTTTCTAAATATCCCAACGTTTTATAAATATCTTAAAAGTTTCTAAATATCTCGGAAACTTCTAAATATCTCAAAAAATATCTGGATATTTGTGTAAAGGCCTCGGAATCACGCGAAAATTAGAAGCCATAAAAAAATAAAAAAATAAACAATAAAAACGAGATCATTGATGTATTTCATTGATACACGCCAGGTTGGCTTGGAAGAAGAATGGGCAAAATACGGCAACGCAACAAAGAAAGGACGAACTTTAAAGTAACAAGATCCGTTCCAACACTTAAAAAAGGTTTAGGTGCTTTAAACAAACTTTTAGCTAGTGAAATTTCCCCCTAATTTTACGAGAACTCATTGCGATTACGTGTTTATGACATAACGACAGTCAAATTTTCTTGTCACTGTCGAGGCACATCGAAAACCGGTTGGGCAAACGGATTAAAAAGCACTTGTTCGCTCGTATTTTAGAGCAAAACAAACAAGCAAATCAACTTTTTCTTTATTCCAAAAGATTACAGATAATTGTTATTTAATTCCAGTTGACAGTAAAAATTCGATTTTCATTCCTGAACAAAGGAGAAACCGATGAAACCACTTTTTGAAAATAACAAACGGTTTATTGCCCAAGGAAATAATTTGTGTAGTAATTTCTTCCGCTAAGTATGAGATATTACCGGTATTCTGTTTTGTGGTTGTCGTTCTCTT
>NC_090869.1:13828002-13840502 GCF_036669935.1 Montipora foliosa | reverse complement strand
AATTGTACTCTAAATCGCTTCTTATGCGAACTATTTTCATTTATCGCAAGCAAGAAGTCAGAGTGAGAAAAAGTTCAGGACTTTTGAAACGGTTTCAAAGGCATACCGTCTGTAAATTTAAATTTAGGTGCATGAGAAACAGAACTGAGCCGCTTTGCTTCAATTTCCCCGCAAAAGTGAGAGAAAATGGAAGACAACAAACAGACCGGTTACAAACAGGATTAGCTTGTTGAACTTTACTTTCGAGCAAAGTCATTAATTAAGTTGCAAGGAACGCCTAATTTATCGATCGAGATCACTTTCCTGTAGCAGTTATGCATTCACACGGACATTGAGCAGGGAGAGAGTTCAGTTTTAACATGAAATCAAAACTAAAATTTTACGGCAGATGTTTACTTACCGAATTGCCATAAATCAGAGTGAGAAAATACTGTAAATACGTTTAATCTAGGTGCATAAGAAACAGAACTGATCACGCGAAAAAGTGAGAGAAAATGGAAGATGACAAAAATCAGGGGCACCCAACGAGAATATAATTCAAAACCACTTAAACATAGCATTGTTAAACGTATTTTAGTATTTAAACGGTAGATATAGGCATATTTTTATCCCCTAAAATGTTTTCATCTGTTCGGATTTCCTAGCTGAAATTCTAGTGATCAAAAGTTACCTTTTCGAAAATTTCAAATCAAATCGTCTTCCGAACAGATATTTTCCGAAAATTGACGTTGGGTGCCCCTGAAAAATTACAGGTTACAAATAGGATTAGCTTGTTGAACTTTTATTTGCAGCAAATTTGCAAGGGACGCTTAATTTTCGAGACGGACTTTCCTGTACGTGTTTTACATTTTCACACTGACAACGAACAGGAAAGAAAGAAAGCAAGATAAATTTTGCGGCACTGGGATCTTTACTTACCAAGTTGCGTTTCAAAAACACTCCCGCGTGCGCAGGAGTCATCGTTTGTTGAAACTTCCCATAGGTTGTTAAGAGTCGCTAAAAACACCAAAGTAAACCAGAAAAAAGCGGTTTTCATCGCTGTAATATTTTTCTGCTGGTCGAGCTAGTTTCCGTGGTCACCTTTTAACCATTAATCATTCAGAGTGCGCGGAAACTTTGTATTGTAACCCATTATCCTAATTATGACCGGAAGCGTCATCGCAGTAATGAGTAAAGTAACTTTTATGATGGATCGGTGAAAAAGAAAATCGACCATGTGTTTTTTTTCTTTTATTCGAGTAAAATAAAGATCCTGTTCGATCTTCATTCAAGGAAATCTTAGGCATTCCTTTGATCCTAAGATGTTTGAAGTCCGAGTTTTTAAGCTCCAGTATCAGTCAACCAATTTCGAGAAACAGAGCTTTATTCTTTTCTTAATTGATATTATGATAATCCACACACACTCACACACACAAACATTAACCAAACATAGCGTGTTTAATTAAGGCAAATTAAGTCTTATTACTTGGTTAATTAACTAACATAAGTATACTTTTTTTTAAAAATTCAATATTTATCCAGCTGCATCTAATGTTACGGCTGATGTTTGCTGCAGAATGAATATATTTCATGGGGCAAAACAAATTGGAATTTATTTATAAACATTTACCTTCTAAACAAAATATAATTACTGCCTTGTGTTGTCTGTGTTCCTGATTCTAAGATGTGTTTTTGGTAAAAATCCAAACATTTTCTGTAAAAACCTTTGGAGAACTACGGTGGCCCAGAAGGCTCAAACACAAACAAAAAAGAAAACGCAAATAAAAAAAAAAAGAAAACGCAAATAAAAAAAAAAACGCAAACAAAAAAAAAAAACAAAACGCAAATAAAAAAGCAAAACACAAATAAAAGGGTAAAACGCAAACAAAAAAAGAAAACGCCAATAAAAAAAAAACGCAAACAAAAACCCAAAGCGCAAACAAAAAAGCAAAACGCAAATAGAAAAGTGAAACGCAAACAAAAAAAGAAAACGCAAAAAAAAGAAAACGCAAACAAAAAAAAAAAAAGAAAAGAAAACTCAAACAAAAAACCAAAACGCAAGTAAAAAAGTGAAACGCAAACACAAAAAGAAAACGCAAACAAAAAACCAGAAAGCAAATAAAAAAGTGAAACGCTAATAGAGCGGTTTCCATGTATGACCCCATGAAATGTCCTGAGCGCCTAATTCCTGTGTATGACCCACCATATTTACATTTACATTTACATTTATTAGAGTCGGTTAAACCTTAAAAGGTATCACACCAACTGTCCATAATATGTACAATATAAAAAATAAAAATAATAATAAGAAGAAGAATAATAGATAAATAAATAAATGGAGGGTATTCCATTCAGCAATAGTTCTTGGAAAGAAATAAAACTTAAAAGTGTCTATTTTGGCCATTGGGACCTTGTATTTGTACGACCATGCCAACTAATGCAATAAGTGTAGTACCAGTAGTAGCTGTAGTACCTGAAATAATACACTCTTGTCTACCGTGTTAAACCGCGACTCGCTCGATCTTGCTGCTCGATCGCCATTGGATTCCGACGCCATTTTCAGCAACAAAATCATTATCAATGCTCCGTACTTGATATCAATGGTATTCCGCTGACCATTTTTCACGGTTCTGTTATGCATGACCATTTCCACATGGTTAGTAAATGTCTATTCATTGTGAAGTTTATCTTTTTGCCCTGTTTTATTTTCATCACTTTTTGATTGATGGTACCTCAGAGGGCTGGGAAACGCATTCCCGAGAGTCTAATTTGAAGACTTTTTTAGTAGAGCATGCCCCCAAACCCCCCTAGGGGCTCAGGCCCTTTGGGCCTTCCTTTACATAGCCTTTGGCCATGTATTTACATGTTATGGGTGAAATCGTGCGTGTTACACCTGCTTCAAAAGTTAATGACAACCCTGTTAAGCAGAGATACAATTGTAGTTTAAATAAAGCCCTGACACAACACAAAAACAAAGACATTAAAACATTAGTTATGAGGCAACATGTACCGCAGGCGTTACTTTTAAGATGGCGCTTTAGTTTGATTTTAAATTCGTTGAACGTCTCTACTTCTCTATAGGGTTTTCACGTGTTAAATCAACTTTTTCTTCAATTCAACACAACATATTCAAAGACGTTTGTTGTTGTTCTTTATTTGCATTTTTTAGATAAACTTACTTAGTTTACCTACATGGTATAGATGCTGCCGAGGGGAAGGCGGATGTTCATTCATGCTTGCGGTAATTTAACGACAGTTCGTGCGTGGAATTGAAGGACCTCCTTCAGGACCCCACTCGAGGGAAGAAAGAAATGGTTTTCATAGTGACGTCATCAAAGTCTAAAATAAAAATTGCAGATCTTCTCAATTTTTATCTTAAGGAGGTTGAAGATGACCTAGAAATAAATGTTTTTTTCAAGTTTTCAGTTCCACGACGTCTGTCGTTTCGAAAATACAGCATCTTGAATTTGTTATCTTGCATGACATCATGATAGAAAGTTATTTTCATTTTGGAAAAACATGAAAGTTTTTCATTATCGATGACTTTATATTTGACTAATATTCTCCAGGACTTGGTTGTTGAAATGTGGATATCTCTATCCACCTGGATAAATCACTATCCAGCAGATAAACACAAGCAAAACCAACTGAATTATCCAGTGGATAGCGTTATCCACCTTTCGAATAACTGGGGCCTGATTTACTTTCATTTTTCTACGTTCCTTAGTTAAAGTTAAATGTTCTTTAATAGCGGAGCTCCGCGCGCGCGGAGCACCACAGTTAAGAAAATATGGTAACCCATCGATGCGAGAAAATTTGGTTTTGGTCACCATACGACCGTACGACTGTACGTCCGTCCACCCCTCCATGTCTGCCAATGTGACCAGTTTCACGCGACCATATCACGAGCTCAAGTTTAGAGCTCATTCAGGAGGCAATACTCCAGCTGAAACTCTAGCTAGTTTACAGCAAACACTTTTGATATTGGACATCAATGTTCTGGTCAATTGACACCTGTCAAAACAAGGTATCCGCTGACCAAAATTATGTGTCCATATCGCGGGCTCAAGCTGGACCTTATCGAGGCCAGCTGATTCTTTTTAGGTTGACCGCTGACCAGGGACTGGTTGTTGATTGGATCGCAGGCTCAAACCAAGTCAGACATTCGCGAAAAACCTTAAGGACGGTGCTACTATTGTTATTGGGCATACGTTCTGCGCATCTCAAGATACTCGGATTTCCTATGGGTAGTGCTTATTAATACAGAGATATTTCTGTGCGGTTCAAAACTATGCGGAGAAAGCAGAACTTAGCAAGTGCTCTTGATATCCAAAAAGAAAATTGGGGGTAACTACGCATTTTTCAGAGATAATTAAGCTTCAATTTGGAAAAGAACGCCATGCATTGCTCTGTATTTTAAAGCTTTTTACAAATGTTGTCGATTAATTATCTTCGAAAAATGCGTAGTTACCCCCAATTTTCTTTTTGGATTTCCACAACACTTGTTAAGATCTGCATTTCCCGCATATTCAGTAAACAGCGCAAAAATACCTTAATTAATAGGCACCGTCCTTAAATTACAATGACCACAACCAAGTTTTCTAAGCCCACGAGACTGAGCACCCCCAGCAAACCATTGTTTTAATAAAAACCGCTGGTCAGCAACCTGGTTCTGGTCATTACTGTCTGAGGTCTTCCGACATTCACACCTGACCATAAACGAGGCTTAATTTTTCGCGCTCTTTCTGAGGCTCGACGCGGCTACAAGGCCATACTACGTGAACAAAAGATCTTGACAGTCCACGCTTTTCGTGTTCAGGTAGAAATCGGTTTAGAAAATATTTTTTCCCCTGCATTTTTGCTGGTTTCAATCCAGGTTTGACATAATTTAGCTGTGGTCAGGACACGCTGGTGGCTACGTAGTTATTCAAGTCAAGCATTGGAGGGATATAAACTTAAAGCTGAGTGTTTATTTTTAATTTAATTAGTGCTGCTTCTTTAAGATTTTAATTTTTTGAATCTAATAAGGTTGCAAGATGTTTGGACGGCCTATGACAGAAGAACAGAAACGGAACAAGAGAGAAAGAGAACGACAACGACAAAACGGTACACCAGTAACCATGAGTTATTTCAAGTGGATGCATATTTTTAAAAAGCGGTTGGTCCTTTTTTCCTTTGTTCAGAAATAAAATTCGAATTTTTATTCTCAACTGGAATTAAATAACAATCATCTGTAAGCTAACTTAATTTGTTTCCTGGTTTGTTTGACTTTAATGCGAGCGAACAAGGTTTTTTTACTCCGTTTGCCTAAAGCCGCGGCTACACGAGCGATTTTTGTCTCGCGCCGGTGAAGCGATTTTTTTCAGATTTTGTAGCGTCGCCTGCACGCCATGGTGGCTACACTTGTGACAAATTTTGGCAACAAATTGAAGGCCGCGCGAATCGCATACTTCAAAAAACCTGGGCACTATAAACAGACATTCCTTACTTCAATTTCATTGGCTAAATACTCTTTAGTCGCGTCGCAAGCGCGGACAAAATGTTGCAGGGTGGCTACACGGGCAACTATCTCTGCGATTTTGTCGCGAAAGTTTCAACTCTTCAACTCTTTTTTCTTGCGATTTTTTCACCTGTCGCGTCGCGAGTTCAAGGGTGGCTACACGTGTGATTCTAATTTTAGCATGACTCCTGTTCGCTGGCTTTTGACACTCGATTCTGAAATGACGTCTTCCTTTTTCAGTTCGTTTGCTGAGGATTTGCCTGTTTTCTTTTAAAACTCTTGCGATTCAAGAAAATTAATTGCCTAACCGGTGAATTCGACAGTAAATTTCGCTGGAAAAACCGATATCGCACTCATCCCTTCGTGATTCATGAGATATCGGTTTTCCGGGTGAAATTTACCGTGGAATTCATTTGTTAGGCAGCGAAGAAATTGAAATAATTAAGCAATACCCGGGAAAACCAGAACAGCCTTTTATTTTTACTAATCCTACAGCCAGTAAGAATAAAAAACCCGGGATCTCCGCTTCTAGGCTAGGCTAAATCTATATATTATTCAAGTAAGACACACCTACACCATGTACACAGCCTTACAAATCGATGGATGGTCAGACAACTGGCACGGTACTATCTATCACAACGATTACATCATGTTCTCTTATGCACCTATCAATGTTAAGTTGCTGGGGGAAGGCCGGGCATAGGCGGGGGATTTGAACTCAGATCAGTTTTTCTGTTCAAATGCCCGGCCCCAGGGAAGTCATCCTGGGTCAAAAAAGTGCAAATTCCTCACCCCAGGGGCATTATTGTTGGTCAAAAGAGTGCAAATTCCCCAGCCCCATCTTCCTCCCAAAAATGCATAGGTAAAAAAGAGATCAGCAGAAATAGGGACAGAAATTATACATTTTATTTTTTAAAAGGCAACAAAGCAATGACTTTAAAATTTCGAGGACTGTCTCAACTGATACTACTAAACAAGACAGAACAACAGGGAAATTCTGGTTTCTTTTCATGAACTGTTATGCTAATTTTGTTTATCTTAATTGCCATCCTTTTATAGCTCATGGCCATTATCTATATTTAATCACTAAGACAGCAAATATTACAACTAAAAGCTCGGTTTCTAAAAGGTTTCTGCTTTTAAACTTTAAACTATGCCCTAAAGGACTGCCTAAAAATAGAAACACTTACTTTGTGAAGGAAAAAGAATACGACATGTTAATTACTTAAATTGTAAACAGGGAACAACGGAAATAAAATATTAAAGTTCATATAAAAGAGAGCAATATTCAAAAAAGCCCCGTAAGAGGACTTATGATGTGACAAGTAGTGAGCCGATAAAAATGAAATTCAGTATTTCGGTCTCGTTTTTAGTATTATATAAGCTTGCTTGGAAACAAAATTCATTGCACACAAGGTGAATATAGATGACTACCTCATAAAAGGCTTTAGAGTTTCAGTCCATGGCGTTGAGGGAATCGCGGAGAATCGGTTTGCTTCTAGTGACTTCTGGGTAATTCCACTATTTTTCAGTCTTTCTCGGTCAGATTCAAGATGGCGAGCAGCCAAGATTGCGTCAGTAGACGCCACTCTTCTAACGGTTAAAGTCAAAAGTCCCGATCCCCGGAACTCAACGAATGATCGAAAGCCTCCCGCCAGCGGCTTAACATTGATGGGTGCATTACACATAAGGATATCGTATAGGGAACTTGAAATCTCTTTAAAATAGCAGCATAGCATGGTGTCAAACATTACAAAACGAGCTTCTATTATAGCCAATACAGCATTACTGACGTACATGCTACTCGTACCCAGTGTACTACAAATTGAAGAAATTAAAATCTCAAACTATCGCCTTTCATTTTTCACATTTCCTCTATTTATGACTTTAACGCAAAACTCTGAAGGTATAGATAGCAAAAACAACATTATCATTCAAACTATCATGCCATGCAATAGCACTTAAACTTTCCGAGTGTGTGGTATCCTTGATCTCCTGCGTTTCCAATATCTCCAAACTTGAGTTGTTTAACTGGAAGGTTTGTCTTGCCAGCGAGAAAACCGCTGTCTTCACGCCAGACAAGGTCGTTGCTACCACAATTACAAACTTGGCTTCGTGAAGCACATGATCCAGTCATCCCGCATGCGCATTTAGCACTACCAGGTGACGCTCCACCCCAGTATGACATCTTTGTTGGGTCGCGTGACACCCAAAATCCATTCTGTTGGCTGAACCACCACAAACCCGAATCGTAACATTTGTACTTGATAAATTGTTCACAGTGTGAGGAGACTGTGGTGAGCATCGCCAGCTGGGACAGACTCGCTCCAACGTAATGAATGTCACGTGAGTAACTACCAGGTGATTCATATCTCTAAACATGCGTTCTTCTTTCACTGTCGTGACTGATGACTGTCACGCCAAATCCATTCTTGTCAGTTGTGTCGCAATACACAGTAAATGGTGCCAGACCTCCCACGCCATCTGGATCAATAACAAAATTTCCACTCGCACTGCCAACATATTTTCTTACATCGGAACATGACTTCAGAACTCTCTGGCGGCATTTGTATCCATGACCGACATATCTGTCACAGCTGCACATATATGCGCCGAATTCGTTGGTGCCGTTGGCATGCTGATCACAGCTATGCGTCTTTCTTTCACATTCATCAACATCTGTCAAAAATGACATAAATAAAACATCAGCTTGTAATTCTTCAGCTCAAGTAAGAGGTGTGCGTTTGAGCATCGACAGACGCGTAAGGAAAAGACGGCCAATTTGTACGTTTAAGTGCCCATGAGGTAGAAATAATTGATGCTTAATTATTTGGAATATCTCTCAAAGTACAGAAGAAGTCTGAGTTTAAGAGAGACTGAAGTAATGTTTTTACTTTGAAAGTGAGAGGGTCTTGAAGGGGTAAAATAGAAACGGTGTATTTTTAAGTCAGGAAAATGGGATTTGGTTTTCTGGGAATGGGATTTGGCCTCTGGGAATAGGAAACGAAGTCCTCAAATATGGCAATGGGATTGAGGCAGTGTAATCGATTTCAAGTACCAGAATCCTGCACGTTTTGCTTGTCTCATGCTAATTAGAGCTATTGTTACTTTTACCACGCTGGCAATACTAAATTTAAATACAAATTAAAAAGAAAAACAAACTGACTTCAGGTAGTTTCAGTATAATGACGCTATCGTGAAAATTGCCTATTCTGAGTGTGCGTGCTCTCCATGTATGTGTGCCGATTGTGTGCCTGGTTCTCAGTATATTCTTCATGTAACTCTTATTATACACCTCAAAGCACTACAAAGTACGAACTGTCATGTCGGGGAGAAATAAAAGATCTGTCATTGCCGAAATGAAATACTGGTCCTAGATTTTAATTGGCCAAAACACAATGACCCCGTTGCGTCATTATGTTTCTCATTATGTCATTATGATTTTCGCGTTCCCACTGCAAAGAAAAGCGACATAGTCATAATCAAAGCCATAATCATAATCATAAGAAAATGGTCGATGATTTTCTTATGGTTATGATTATGTTGATCACAAGGGCGCCTATGATTATGTTTCTGGACGTTCCCACTAAGACATAAGCGACATAACAGCGTTATGTTCGTGCTTATGATTATGGTTATGATCGTTACGTCGCTAGTGGGAACTAGGCTTGATTGGCCATTCGACTTACGGGTTAGGTCGTGGTTGCACTTACTTTTTGTGACTTTAAAGGGCAGTTAAATGAGCATCTTAATCTCATCTTCATAGGTGGTCATGTAGCACAAGACTTTTAAGGGGTTTCCACTCTTTTCTGGGCCAATCCAGTAATACCCGTTTCCTTCAGAGTTCCCTGCGTCTAGTATGTCCATACATGAAAAGACGGGATGACTCAGACTAAGGCGGGATGACTAGTATTTAGCTCCTCGTTTCGCTGAAATAAAGTTTGTTCAGTAAGAGTTATCTTAACTTCACACACTCGCAAGAAAAATGATGCAATAACAACGAAGTGACTAATTATTGATCCAGTGACTGCTGGCTTATAACGAGTAAGGTAATTAGCAATTGGTCGTGGTTGCACTTACATTTTTGGTGCCAGCTTTTATGGGTAGAAACATCAACACAGGAAATCTAAAAGGAGAAAAATTTCATGAAAAAGGCGACGGTCGAAATGCACCAAAGAATTCGATAACTGGTCAGTAATTTGCAATCTTCAACCGTATGTTGCATTAAAATGAAACAATAACTTCATGCAACCTTTACTGGGCCATAGTAATGTGATCATTTCTTCTTCTTAAAATCACTTGGCTTCGTTTCTCTTGTTTCATTTTCCAGCTGGCAAATTCGTCCACTGCCACCAGATTCCGCGGGATGAACGTTAAATGACTTGCATTTGCTACATTCCAGACATTGCAGTTGACATTGAAATTCGTCTGAAACGACAGCTGTTTGCAGAACATGGCCAAACAAGAATGCATTTTTGAAGTGCGGCTTATAAACGAAATGGAGAAGTGGTCTTATCACTTATCTGGTTAAGCAATTTTCTTTTGTAGACATTTGAAAAATTCGAATAGCATCAGGGAGATTCTGACCCGTGACCTGAATGTGATGCCGTTTGGTAAAGCCGACAGTTCGAGCTTTGTATTTTTAAGTTAGCAGCGATACGTTAACGCAGGTTAGCTCGAAGAGCGAGCAGGGAAGACTGAAGCAGTGAGAAAAAGGTTGTGTCGCATTTTTTCTCCATAAGTCAAGGCGGAAGTTACATACAAAAAATAAACGCTTAGTTAATCACAGAGAAAAGAGGAGAGTATGATCAATCCTCTCTTGTTTCGATTAGACCGTTCTCGTTGTTTCTTTTTTCTCCATTTGCGGTCGAAAGCGTTCCCAAATTTTTGATGTGTCGGTTGCAGTAAAAACACAAAACAAATATTTTAAACCAAAAAAAAAAACCAGAAGCATTCTAGGAAAAAAAAATAGTTTCAAGAAGCAGAAAGAGCCCAGTAGCAAAGGGTTAGAAACTAGTGGAGGGTTAGTGTTGAAATATTTCCCTTCGTGAACAAAAAGCCTCTCCAGCATGGAGGAGTTGAAGATGAAACTAAAAATCTATTCGGGGATAACCAGGAGGCTATAAGTGAAAGACTAGGTCTATGTAACCGCATTTTCACACTAAAGCTTTTTTATAAACGAGTTCTTATTACAATAGATTCGGCTTGTACGAGTGACTATTCTCAATTTAAATTGGTAATAATATCTCATGAAATATACTTCCAGCTGAGCTACCCACAAGTCACATCTCCCCGGGATCGTTTAAGGGTTCAAATCTTCAATATTATACAAAATAAGACCTTAGATCTATGCGACCTTCATGACATCAGGACCTGGAGAACAATGTGTCTAACGTGCAATCCACTGTAATAGGCCTTATCACGGTTTTCGACGCCATCTTGACGGGTAGCAAAGCGGTCAGAAATTACAGTGCTTGTATGGGAATCCGATAGCAAATAACTTCTTCCAAAATTGAATTGTACACAATTTGTGAATCAAAACGTTAAAATACTAGGTAGAAGATTGTATTCACGAAGTTTGAAGGATGTAGCTTTCCTATAAGTCTCTGAGCTATTTTTTTGTAATTTTCCATTTAATTTTTTTCCCGCGAACTGCCTCTAGACGTTTGTCTACCCAGCCAAATTTACAGACAAATGTGTGGAAAATTCAAAAAATTAACTGAGCGTCTTCTAGCCAAACTACATCCTTCAAACTTGGTGAATACAATGTTCTTGCCTTAAATCAACTAATAATCGGAATCTACAATTCCTAAGCTTTCAGAAAATGTATACTTTATTGAGGTTTTTATGAAACGTGTGACCGTGAAGCAGCGACTACGCGAGGTTGTCATTTGGGGTAAACTGTTACCTAAACTTCATTTTCAACATGAGTGCAAAATAAATTTTACGGCAGATGTTTACTTACCCAATTGCCATAAATCATAGTAAGAAAATACGTTTAATCTAGGCGGCATATAAAAACAAAACTGAGCTCACAAAAGTAAGAGAAAATGGAAGATGTTTTAAAATGACTGGTTCACAAACAGGATTAAATTGTTGAAGTTTTGATTTGAGCAAAGTTGAAAGGGCCACCTAATTTTCGAGACGGACTTTCCTGTACGTATTTTTCGATTTCACACTGACATTCAACACGGAGAACTTGAAATATTTTCTCAAATAAAGCAAAATAAATTTGACGGCATTCAGATCTTTACTTACCGAAATGCGTTTCAAAAAGACTCCCACAGGAACCATCGTTTGTCGAAACTTCCCATAGCAGGTTAAGAGTCGCTAAAAACACCAAAGTAAACCAGAAAAAAGCTGCTTTCATTGCTGTAATAGTTTTTCAGGTCGAGCTATTGTAGTTTTCGTGGCCGCTTCCAACGCCGGTGGTTAATGAATGACCTGTCGCGTTTCTTAAACCAGTCAGGACAACTAATGACGCAAAATTATTCATAAGCAGTTTCGGAATCGGAGGCCTGATACTCCAGCATCAAATCTGTGGAGCCAGGAGAACCGAAAATCAATATGGCGGAAAAGTTGGTGGATGTTGTTGCAAAATTAAGACTGCCTAAAATTAGGATGGACTAAAAATTTCAGAAAACTTTATTTTCCAAATCCTAGGAGTGGCGTCAGCCGTGAATCTCCAGTCTCATAAAGCATGCGGTTTTAACCATTCAGACTGCGTGTTATATCAAAGCTTTATTATAATAATTAATAACCATATCCGAGTAAAATAAAGATCCTGTTCGATCTTCCTTCAAGGAAATCTTCCATTCCATTTTTTCTAGGTTGTTTAAAGTCTGAGTTTTTAAATTACAGTATTCAACCAATCTTACTAGAAAAAATCTTATTAGTTTCTTACTTGATGTGATGATAGTCCACAGCCACCAACACACACACTTACACAAATATATTAATTAAACACAGTGTATTTAATTAAGGCACAGTCAGTCGTGTTACAGTAAAACCTCTATTAAGC
>NC_090869.1:13800502-13813002 GCF_036669935.1 Montipora foliosa | reverse complement strand
AATTATTATTTTGTACTAATAAGTTCTGTCTCTCTTGGGTAGTCAGTCCAGTTTTGGACTGTTGTTATCTGAAGGCAGAACCAATTTTGTACATACAAAGCATACGTAAATTGAAAATAACTGAACTCAAAAAGCGAGTTATGCGTATTTGCCACAGTGTTGCAGAATTGTGCGAGCAAGAATTACTCTAAAATCCTCGCGAGAATTGCTGCACGCCACACAAGCTACATGGGGCAAAGTCTCTGGAAAACGTTCCCTGAATGACGTTTTGTGGATTTATGCTTCTCCATTGTGACTTAAAAGGTGTAAAAAAAAGTAACTGAATATGTCAGAAGCGGACTCTGATGCGATATCTGCGACACCTAAACTTGCGAAGTGAGTTCTTGAGTTACACTTAATGATTAGCTAAGGGTGATTTCAAATCACTGTAAGCTCATTTGCATATATTTTTTTGTCTGCCTAAGCTCATCATGGTAAGATACAAGTTTCTTGCAATAATTCCTTTAGCTCTTAGCTTCATTATTCAGTTTCACCTACACAGGAACATTGCTTATGAATGGCAAAGTGATTTGTTACAACATTCTTCGAAAATGGTATTATGAAATTATATAAATTGATTGATTGACTGGTGTGACTCTTTTCCAGGGCCTTCATGTACTTCAACCACAAGATGCAGTGCTGAAGGAAATTGAGCATTGAAATTTAATTGGAGGGAATTTCCTGAGATGCAAGAAACAGACAGTGCTGACTGCAAATTGTGATGCAATTGTGAATAATAATTGATGTCTTTGTGTCAAAACTTGCGAGGGTAGAGGTTTCATTGCCATTTTGGATATACCTTGTGAACATTATTAGGTCAAACTGTTTTAGCTGGGTCAAGTAAATTTGTTCGAGACATCAGGTAATTATGGAAGAGTCGAATGCTCTCACATTGAACTGGGTGAATACAAGGGAGAAATATTCACTGCAACAATCAGTGACTTCTCTGTTCATATACTGTAAGTTTTTTGACAAAAATCAAGAAAGGTTTCACTGTCCCTTGGGTCTGAGGAAATTGTCAGTCATCGTTCAGTGGCAAATACATCAAACACAAGTGATCTCTTTCTAATAAACACATCTGCATGTGGCAACAATGATTTAAAGATAATTAGTCATAGCATACTAATTTGTAGTATTTTTCATCTGAACTGGCGGGTGGCACACCTCATACAGTTGGATGTAACTTGTAAATTCGGTCTAACTATGCAGTTAATTTGTCATAGTATACTAATTTGTAGTATTTTTCATTGGAACTGGCAGGTGGCACACCCCATACAGTTCGATGTAACTTGTAAATTCGGTCTAACCATGCAGTTAATTTGTCATAGTATACTAATTTGTAGTATTTTTCATCGGAACTGGCGGGTGGCACACCTCATACAGTTGGATGTAACCTGTAAATTCGGTCTAACCATGCAGTTAATTTGTCATAGTATACTAATTTGTAGTATTTTTCATCTGAACTGGTGGGTGGCACACCTCATACAGTTGGATCTAACTTGTAAATTCGGTCTAACTATGCAGTTAATTTGTCATAGTATACTAATTTGTAGTATTTTTCATCTGAACTGGCGGGTGGCACACCTCATACAGTTGGATGTAACTTGTAAATTCGGTCTAACCATGCAGTTAATTTGTCATAGTATACTAATTTGTAGTATTTTTCATCTGAACTGGGGGGTGGCACACCTCTTACATTTCGGTGTAACTTGTAAATTCAGTCTAACCATAGAGTTAATTTGTCATAGTATACCAATTTGTAGTATTTTTCATCTGAACTGGCGGGTGGCACACCTCATACAGTTCGATGTAACTTGTAAATTCGGTCTAACCATGCAGTTAATTTGTCATAGTATACTAATTTGTAGTAGTTTTCATCTGAACTGGCGGGTGGCACACCTCATACAGTTGGATGTAACTTGTAAATTCGGTCTAACCATGCAGTTAATTTGTCATAGTATACTAATTTGTAGTATTTTTCATCTGAACTGGGGGGTGGCACACCTCTTACATTTCGGTGTAACTTGTAAATTCAGTCTAACCATAGAGTTAATTTGTCATAGTATACCAATTTGTAGTATTTTTCATCTGAACTGGCGGGTGGCACACCTCATACAGTTCGATGTAACTTGTAAATTCGGTCTAACCATGCAGTTAATTTGTCATACTATACTAATTTGTAGTAGTTTTCATCTGAACTGGCGGGTGGCACACCTCATACAGTTGGATGTAACTTGTAAATTCGGTCTAACCATACAGTTAATTTGTCATACTATACTAATTTGTAGTATTTTTCATCGGAACTGGCAGGTGGCACACCTCAAACAGTTCGATGTAACTTGTAAATTCGGTCTAACCATGCAGTTAATTTGTCATAGTATACTAATTTGTAGTATTTTTCATCTGAACTGGCGGGTGGCACACCTCATACAGTTGGATGTAACTTGTAAATTCGGTCTAACTATGCAGTTAATTTGTCATAGTATACTAATTTGTAGTATTTTTCATCTGAACTGGCGGGTGGCACACCTCATACAGTTTGATGTACATGTAACTTGTAAATTCGGTCTAACCATGCAGTTAATTTGTCATAGTATACTAATTTGTAGTATTTTTCACCTGAACTGGCGGGTGGCACACCTCATACAGTTTGATGTCACTTGAAAAGTAGGTGTACCCATGCAGGTAATCCATGTGGTTAATTTGTTTTAGTATGCTAGTATTACCCAACTGAACTGGCAGGTGAACTGTAAACCCGGAGGTAAGCCGCACCCTGACCTTACCAGCTGAAATTTACGGAAAAAAGTTTTTTGACAGAAAACAAAAGAAATCCAAAGTCTAGTCTTTAGAAGTCAAGTTCATCCACTGTTCATCAAACATTAACTCACTATTCACTAATATTGAAACGGAAAATACTTTAATGTAATTTTAGCACTTTAATGTAATGAACATCGTTTTTATCAACTTGGACATATGATTGATCTTTTTCTGGTATTTGTTGAGAGGAATTTCTTAAACACAGTTTTGCCATAGATTTTTTTGCATTACAACAAGAATATGAGCGGAACGTTTGTAGCTTAGTACATGCAACTAGGCATAAAATTGGATGCAAAGATGGAAAACTGGCCACCAGAGGCAGCCTTTTTCAGATCTTCCCGCAGATAAGCCGTGCCCATTTCTAACAACTATATTTGTAATTGGGGTAACATAAGCCAGATTTTTATACTTATTTAATAATAATGAAATCCCTTGCATATATTTTATTCCTTATTTTGATGAATTTGTATGTTATCAAATAGTGATGAGTGAATTTAGGGAATAATTTCACACATGCTTTGTCCAGAATCAAATAATTTCATAAGCCTTAAGGCAAGAAAAATTATTTGATTTTGGACAAAACACAAGTGGAATTTCATCAGCTATAAATCATGGTTGACAAATCGCAATCATAGGACGTGGGTGTTTCCGAAAGTGGACACCATTTTGGCACGGTAGAAAAAGTTGCCATGGTAACTCATGTTATTAATTGAATTATTTTATTGAACTTATTGCAAGAATTTTATTGTACACTTAGATTCTATTGAAAGTAATATAAACAAATGATTATTTTTAGATTTGAAATAAAAATTTATGCATTCACAAACTCTAGAACTTGTTCTTTTTTCGACGTAAAATCGACTAACCTTTCATCCATTTCACTTTTTATTAACATTTCCTGGCTTACGTCAGGTTTTAAATGCTATTATTTACAGAGATATTGTAAACATTTTGCTGAGATTTTGTGCACTAAAACACCAACATTTTAAAAACATTTCACATACTTTACCCCTCCAGTTTTACAGACATTTTATTGACATTTCCTGCCTTCTGTCAGGTTTTAAATACTTAATTTACAGAGATATTGTGAACATTTTGCTGAGATTTTGTGCACTAAAACACCAACATTTTAAAAACATTTCACATACTTTTCCCTCCAGGTTTTTGAGGGTTTTTGTAGACATTTTATAGACATTTCATGCATTCTTCTCACTCACTTTTTACAGAGATAACACTGACATTTTATATGGATGGATTTACAGAGATTTTTTCTCGTGTAAATTTTACAGAGAAAGTAAAGAGATTTTACAGACATTTTGTACTTATCGCATAAAATCTCTGTAAATTTTTCCTTCAATTTACATAGATTTTATTGAGATTTTG
Source organism: Montipora foliosa (assembly GCF_036669935.1). Classification (NCBI taxonomy): domain Eukaryota; kingdom Metazoa; phylum Cnidaria; class Anthozoa; order Scleractinia; family Acroporidae; genus Montipora; species Montipora foliosa. Next base: position 13,808,763 of record NC_090869.1, on the reverse strand, counting down.
TACACATTTTATGTCATCGTAAGGACGAAAATGTGTTAAATTTTACAGACTTTTTATGGAGTTACAAAATCTCTGTAAGTGTGCAAATTTACAGAGATTGTAATTTACAAAGAAAATGTGGACATTTAACAGAGATTTTACCAACTTTTTTGAAGTCTGTAAATGGTTCAAGTTTTCCAGTGTATTACTGGCTAAATTGATTCGGAAAAAATGAAATATGTAAGGGAATTAAGTTTGCAAGAGCCTTGAAAAATTAAAGCGATTTAATCGTTCTTATGATTTACTTTTGATTAAGCATGTGAATGTAATGTAAGCAAATAATATCGACTGTATATCAAAAGTTAGAAATGAATATATACACAACTAGACTTGCCTCCTTGTTGGTCAGTATTTTCATGACACTGTTCCTCTTTTCGTGGGCCCTCCGCATCCAATAAGTGACATTTTCTTCGTTACTTATATAATTTATTTGTTTTTGTTTTAATCCGTAAAATGTCAGAGTTAAAAAGTACCTACCTTCTGTTTTTGGAGTTCTTTCTTTTCCGTGGAATGTATTTAACGTGATCCATAAACCTCTTGTCGGCATCAAGTTTGCATTTACAACAGTTTGTATCAGGTCTGTAATCTGGTAATTTTTTTTCGAACCTTTTTGAAGACCTGGTAAAACCGTTCAGGGATAGGTATGAAGAACAAGGTTTATTCTTTCGATGGATTTCATTACTGTGCCGCAAACAAATCCAAGATCCCGACGGAATCCCTCCAGTCCTTTGCCAATGTTTTGTCAGATCGTCTGAGCCAAGCCGAATGACTGCAATTTTCATTTTCTTCACGAGTTTTCCCTCCGTTTACACACCGCTTGCCGTCAGCTTCCGTGGTCACGCATCGCATGATTAATTATATCAAATAAAAATTATACTACTCTTTCAGCTTGCAGCATGACGCCGTTTTTGAAGACGTATAACTTTTTGGTAAAGCTCAAAACCAAATGGTAAATCAACAGAATACCGGTAATTTAATAAACTTTGTGTCTGGAAAATCTTGAGTTTTCCTTTTATCTTCTCTATTTTCCTTTTACAGATTTCTACGAACGTTTCAATTTTGTTTCGTAAATTTTGCGTTACACTGGTTGTTTCCAATGTTTTCCTTTTGCGCAGGAAATTGGCACGCGGCTGGCAAAAAAAATATCCATTTGGGCATGCGCAGACGTTTGACTGCTGTGTTTAACTAGCTGGAGTGTCAACTGGAGTATTGCCACCTGGATGAGCTCTAATCTTGAGCCCGTGATATGGTTACGTGATACTGGTCACATTGGCATACATGGAGGAGTGGACGGACGGACGTACGTACGGACGGACGATCGATGACGCCATGGCTAAAATACCACAATCTCTCGCATCGATGGGTTACCATATTTTCTTAACTATGCTGCAACCATTGACATATTGTGTTGGAAAGTGCGCAAAAAAATGAAATCATAACCGTAACGCTTACAGAATAAGCGTCGGTACCCCCATTCCCCCTTTCAATGTTAGAAAATAGTAAAATGCAGACTTTTGTAAGACAAAAGTGTTTTGTCAAAATTGCACAGGGGTGGAGAGGGGCAAAATGCATACACAATAAAGTTTTCCAACCCTTGTGACCAAGGTCGTGGATTTCGTGTGTTTTACCAACTTCTTCTTCAATTCAATACATTATATTAGACGTTTGATTTTGTTCTTTAGCAGCATATTTTAGATAAATGAATAAACTGTTAGGCCTTGAGCTGCTTTAATTTGAAATACTTGAATCCAAGCTTTCGCCGATCTACGGCATTATCCGGGGAAGTATTTAAGTGATACTACGACCAAAAAAAAAAATTGTTTTTCCTTTGGATTTCAAGACTATGTTAACTAAACACTAACTCACCCAAGTTTAAAGTTCTGATTTTAAAAAGACACCTGTTTAGTTTAGCTGGAATTTTCTTATTTATTGGTCCGCCATTACTAACTTTAAAATCTTGAGAGAGCTGGGTCGAGGAAAAAATGACGTCAAACACTCACTAGTTTAAGAATGCAATGCGTGTGTACGCGGCCTAATTAATATGCAGCATGGAAGTTTCGGGCTTTCAGACTTTTCAACCCATGTTTTGCATATATAATAAATTGCGTTTACATGCTGAAATTTTAAGCTAGTGAGTAAATGACGTCATTTTCTCTAGATCCAACCGTCTGAGGTCCAATCGGCCAGTTTTGAACGTGAGTAATGCCGGACCATGAGATCCAAAACTTACACTCAAAATAAACAGCCTTTGGATAAAACTTTGCCAGTTAGGTGTTAAGCGAACACGCTTTCAAAATCTGAAGAAAAAAAGGAAATGATTTTTTGATCACAGTACCACTTTAAGAAAATACAGTATTAACAGTTCAGCTGTTTAAGAGTAGCGATGAAGGTGGCAATGTAGGTGATGAATAGTAAAACACTTGTGAAAGGCTAATGTATTGAATCGTTTCTGTCCAAAAAAGAATGCACTAAGCTTGGCTGGCCACCTTTATTTGAAAACACTCAGTTAAACATTCTTTGCTTGGACATGGTGCGCTTTTTAGTGAAACTTCGCCAGAAAAATTGCAGCTGCCTAGGCGCAATCCCCAACGTACACTTCGGCCTAGAAATGCTCTCTTAATGGCGATATCCTACCACATGACTAACATTTTCTTATTATGTCCGATATAGAACTTCACCAAAAAGTATCCAGGCTTTATTTATGTCTCCAGTGTCCACTACCATAACACTAGATCGTGTGAGTCAAACGATCGCTACATAAAGTGTTCGAGACTGTCCATCCAAGCAAATTACTTTTTTTAGAATCGGAGCAAAAATGTGAAACACAATTCCTTTACTCTTAGGAAATCTCTAAAAAGATTATTTAAAAGAAAAATTAAACAAAAACTCATAAATATTCTAAATGATTAGGACTCCTACATTGCCGTACCTGAAATTATCCGAAAAATGAAATCCTTCTCCACTTAGACCTTTACAGATTAATAACTGGTAATAGCTATGTTATAATAGATAGTCTTTTAGATATAGATTTTGTAATAAACACTAACGATAAAAAGTCACGACGTTTCGACCCCTCGGAGGTCATTTTCAAGTGAGAATAAAAGTTTTAATAATTAGCATAAATATGTAAAAACTAGATAAAAATGCGGCGAACGCCGAAATGTGATAAAAATATGTACAAAAGTGTAAAAAGTGCTAAAGATATATGGAGTAATGAACGGTAGCTAGAGGAAAACAATAGACAAAAAATAAACAAAAAAATAGACAAAAAATAATTAATTACAAGAACTGTAATATACCTGCCGGCACCTTCACCAGCGCATTGAAGAGCACAAAGGGGCAACCATCGGCGACCATCTGAGAGAGAAACATGCATTGGAACCTAACAACATCGCAAAGAGTTTTAGAATCCTGAGAAAGTGCCAGAACAAGTTTGATTGTCTTGTTTTTTAAATGTTTTTTATAAAAGAACTGAAACCATCGCTAAACAAACAGTGTGACTCTATCCGCGCCAAATTATTTGTTTAGAACAGTTCTTGTAATTAATTATTTTTTGTCTATTTTTTTGTCTATTTTTTGTCTATTGTTTTCCTCTAGCTACCGTTCATTACTCCATATATCTTTAGCACTTTTTACACTTTTGTACATATTTTTATCACATTTCGGCGTTCGCCGCATTTTTATCTAGTTTTTACATATTTATGCTAATTCTTAAAACTTTTATTCTCACTTGAAAATGACCTCCGAGGGGTCGAAACGTCGTGACTTTTTATCGTTAGTTTTTATTACAAAATCTATAATAGATAGTATTAGTTTATAGCTTAAGCTTATTATAGTTCAACGACTTTGTATAGCATGAATACACTTTTATAAAAGTTAAACAACGTTTTTACGTTATAAAATAAATAACTAATCAAATAAATAAATCGACGACTTGTAATTTACTTATCTAAAGCATACCGGCCTAGATTAGCCTTTGCTACCTGACGGTCTCCTTAAAGTGTAAACAAAATATGTATGTGTAAAAGATGTACAAAGCAAAGCAAGAAACACAACAAAAACAAATGAACTGCGAACATCATCTATCCAAACAACGGTATGAAGGCTCAAATTGTACATGGCATAACGACAAGATGCTCCGACCATCAAGGACAAGCGTTTTAACGGACAAATATTTTCCAAAAGTCATCACCAGGGGTCAAGGCAAGGTGACCAGAATTGCCAGGATGTAAATCATCGCACAACTGATTTGAGCCATCAAGTACCCAGTGATAAGTACCAAAGGCAAAGACGGGGTAGATGTTTAACCCCTGTCTTCAATTCCATTGTGCCCCCATTTGCCCACTTCATACCGCAGACCTTCTAATCCCCATTTGTTACAAAGTTGCGCCAACTTGGAGTTGTCGTCTTCCATTTTGACAAACGACTGATAGGCGCTTGGTTGGACATCCGTCTGACCAACGAAATTGACTACAGCTTTGCCAGAGCTATTAGCGGCAGTTGATAAGTGCAAGGTCCTTCCCTTTTGTTTCCTGCATTGCAATCGCAGTTGAGGCAGTGTTTACACGAACACGGTTTCATTTCGATACGGTTACACCTTCTGTTTACACGACACCGATCGAGACTGTTGCCGAAACTATGTCAATTTGAAACTGCTGCCAAAAGTAGAACCTCTTTAACTGAAACGATGTGGTTTCATCTTTCATGTAAACAGCGAAACCGCGTCGATTTCGATACGGTTACTATTTTGGCGCGAAATTCGCATTGTTCAATGCAAAATAGTGAATTTAGCACGTAGTGCACGTAAAGCGCTCGCTTATACCATCACGACTTGGATTTTCTGGCGAAAAAGGTTCCGCGTAAACACTTCCAAATCGCATCGATTTTGACGCCGTTTCGAAGTCATGAAACCGTGTCGATGTGAAACCGCGTTCGTGTAAACGCTGCCTGAGTGAATGGCAAAATCGCCCGTAACTGAGCCATGGTTCAGCTGAACCCTGTGAATACACGGACGATCGTACGTTGCCGCTTACTAAAGACATGATATGACTCCTGGGTTCAAACCTTTCTAACGCTCTCATTAGTAAGAATATGCCTTTCAACGGACAAAGATTTTCCAGAAGTCACCGGTGGTTAAGGAACTGGTAGATAGGTTATCATCACATAACCGAAGAGAATCCCGAATCAGCTAATAATAAGTATGAGAAGTACAGATGGGGTAGTAGTATAACCTGTCTTCAATTCGATTGTGCCCCCATTTGCCAACTTCATACCGCGGACCTTCTCTTCCCCATTTGTTACAAAGTTGCGCCAACTTGGAGTTGTCGTCTTCCATTCTGACAAACGACTGACAAGCGCTTGGTTGGACATCCGTCTGACCAACGAAATACTTGACTACAGCTTCGCCAGAGCTATTAGCGGCAGTTGACACGTGGAACGTTCGTCCCTTTTGCTTCCTGCAGTGGAATCGCAGTTGAGTGAATGGCAAAATCGCCCGTAACTGAGCCATGGCTGTTTTACTGAGGACCATCTGACCGCTTGCGATGCCACGATAGGAGTTATTTGATGGCACTTTAAAGGGAGGACTTGTTGTCTGTGACACAATACTGGAGATAAGTAACCAGCCTCCTGGAAGTAATCAACAGCAAACAGTTTAAGGTCAGCGACAAAATAAAAACAGACAGTTCAACAACGGCATTTTTTGTAGTGATGAATAGTAACAAAGTAATAAATAGAAATAATTAATAGTAGTAAATCGTTACGTGTTAGCATTGTCAGTTTTAGGAAATTCCATCAGATTGGTGTAAATAATTATGCAATATGACAAATTGTGTCATGAGTTCATGATCTCTCATTTTTGTGACTTCAAAAAGGCCGTTAAATGAGCATCTTAATATCACCTCCATAGGTGGTCATGTCGCAGAAGACTTTTAAGGGGTTTCCACTCTTTTCTGGGTCATCCAGTAATACCCGTCTCCTTCAGAATCGCCAGCGTCTAGTATGTCCATACACGAAAAGGCGGGATGATTAGGATTAGCTCCTCGTTTTGCTGAAATAAAGTTAGTTCAGTAAGAGTTAGCTTAACTTCACAAACTCGTAAGAAAAATGATGCAATAACGGCTAGTGACAAATTAATGATCCCGTGACCGCTGGCTTATAAAGAGTGAGCTAATTTCTAATTAGCAGACAGTTCAACAAGGGTATTTTTTATAGTGATGAATAGTAACCAAGTAATAAGTAGAAATAATTAATAGTAGTAAATTGTTAAGTGTTAGCATTGTCAGTTTTAGGAAATTCCATCAGATTGGTGTAAGTAATTATGCAATATGACAAATTGTGTCATGGGTTCATTATCTCTCATTTTTGGGACTTCAAAAGGGCCGTTAAATGAGCATCTTAATCTCACTTCCATAGGTGGTCATGTCGCAGAAGGCTTTTAAGGGGTTTCCACTCTTTCCTGGGTCAATCCAGTAATACCCGTCTCCTTCAGAATCGCCAGCGTCTAGTATGTCCGTACACGAAAAGGCGGGATTATTAGGATTAGCTCCTCGTTTTGGTGAAATAAAGTTAGTTCAGTTAATCGTTAGCTCAACTTCACAAACTCGTAAGAAAAATGATGCAATAACGGCTAGTGACAAATTAATGATCCAGTGTCCGCTGGCTTATAACGAGTGAGCTAATTTCTAATTAGCCCTTCGACGTACGGGTTTGGTCGTGGTTGCACTTACTTTTTTGGTGCCAGCTGTTATGCGTAGAAACATCAACACAGGAAATCTAAAACGAGAAAAATTTCATGAAAATGGCGACGGTCGAAATGCACCAAAGAATTCGATAAATATTAATAATTTGCAATCTTCAACCCTTGCGTTGCATTAAAATAAAACAATAACTTCATCCAACTTTTACTGGGACATAGAAGTGTGATCCTTTCTTCTTCTTAAAATCACTTGGCTTCGTTTCTCTTGTTTCATTATTCAACTGGAAAATTCGTCCACTGCCACCTGATTCCGCAGGATGAACGTTAAATGACTTGCATTTGCTAGATTCCAGGCATTTTAGATGACATTGAAATTCGTCTGAAACGACAGCTGTATGCAGAACATGGCCATACAAGAAATGGCCTGGTGGAAAAAAACAATTACAATAAGTCATGAAAACTGCGTTTTAATTAAAAGTGATTGTATTTTTGAAGTGAAGTTTATAAATTAAATGGAGAAGTGATCTTGGCACTTATCTACTTAAGCAATTTTCTCTCATAGACACCAGAGAAATTCGAGTGGCATCAGCGAGATTCTGTCTCGTGACCTGACTGCGATGCCCTTATAGGTAACGCGACAGTTCGAGCTTTGTGTTTTTAAGTTAGCAGCGATAAGTGCAGGTTAGCTCGAAGAGCGAGCAGGGCAGACCGAAGCAGTGAGGAGATGAAGGTTTCTAAATAGCTTTGAACATGCGGAAATTATCACAGAAAAATGTTGCGTCAAATTTCGCATTCTTTCTCCATAAGTCAAGGCGGAAATTGCACACACAAAAACGCTTACTTAATCACATTTCCGAGAAAAGAGGAGAGTGATCAATCCTCTCTTGTTTCGATTAGACCGTTCTCGTTGTTTTTTTTTCTCCGTTTGATGTTGGGTCTGTCGGTCGGAGTAAAAACACAAAACAAAACAAACAAATAAAAAAACCTAGAAGCAATGTTTCAAGAAGCAGAAAGAGCCCAGTGGCAAGGGGTAGAGAGTGAACAGAAATCCTCTCCAGTGGAGGAGAACTGAAAATCTATTCGGGGAAAAGCAGGAGCTGAGGCTAGAGGTGAAATACTAGGTCTATGTTTATACATCAGTAGCTTCAGTTATTATTTCTCATTAACGAGGGATCCACTGTAATTGGTTAGGCGGTTGTGGTCTCCCTACCTAATAATTGGCACTTATCTACTTAAGCAAATGAGAGTTCAGCATTGATGGTAGAATTTTTTGAGAAGTACTCGTGCATTACCTTAGTCTGCTTAATTACTATAAGTTATCTCAAAAGTTTTCCATGTACAACATTAATTAATAAGTAATCCCAAGATTTTTCTCTCCCAAGTGCTTACTTGAATCATGTGATTACCGGTACTTATTCTTAGGAACGCTCTTTCAATTCGTTTCCGCAGGATTTTCGAATTCTTATTTCTGTTCACCACCTCGCGCTATTTTGAGCTAACTTGGGTTCGAGCCCCGGTTAGCCAA
>NC_090869.1:13788002-13795502 GCF_036669935.1 Montipora foliosa | reverse complement strand
GTTTTATAAAAACTAAAAGTTTAACAGCGTATAAAAAACAAATCAGACAATTAATCAAAATTCCCCGAAACGATGATCAAGCCTGTGAAGAAAACATGGCGATTTCGCTCGCTTCCTCCGGTTAAATTCAGACCGGAAACGAACTCAATTTGTGAAACTACATACTTTTGGAAAATGATCGCTATTTTAGGAAAGGTTATTATTTCTTGCCTTAAATCAACAAATAATCGGAATCTGCAATTCCTAAGCTTTCAGAAAATGTATACTTTATTCGGGTTTTTATGAAACGTGTGACCATGAAGCAGCGACAACGCGAGGTTGTCATTTGGGGTAAACCGATGCCTTAACTAAGGAAGCCTAATTTTTCAAGACCACTTTCCTAAAATTTGCGAATTCACACTGATATTGAGCAGGGGAAAACTTTAGTTTTAACATGAAAGCAAAATAAATTTTACGGCAGATGTTTACTTACCGAATTGCCATAAATCAGAGTAAGAAAATACGTTTAATCTAGGCGGCATAAAAAATGAAACTGAGCTCACAAAAGTAAGAGAAAATGGAAGATATTTTAAAATTACTGGCTGCAAACAGGATTAATTGTTGAACTTTTGATTTTGAGCAAAGTTGAAGCCTAATTTTCGAGACGGACTTTCCTGTACGTATTTTTCGTTTTCACACTGACATTGAACACGGAGAACTTGAAATATTTTCTCAGAAAAAGTAAAATAAATTTTACGGTACTCATATCTTTACTTACCGAATTGCGTTTCAAAAAGACTCCCACAGGAACCATCGTTTGTCGAAACTTCCCATAGCAGGTTAAGAGTCGCTAAAAACACCAAAGTAAACCTGAAAAACTTGTTTTCATCGCTGTGATATTTTTCTGCTGGTCGAGCTAGTTTTCGTAGCCACTGCCAACGCAATCCCCAACGTACACTTCGGCCTAGAAATGCTCTCTTAATGGCGATATCCTACCACATGACTAACATTTTCTTATCATAGGAATCATTAGTTAATTTGATGTATGATGTCCGATATGGAACTTCACCAAAAAGTATGCAGGCTTTATTTGAGTATGTCTCCAGTGTCCATTACCATAACACTAGATCGTGTGGGTCTATAATGATCGCTACATAAAGCGTTCGAGACTGTCCATCCAAGCAAATTACTTTTTTTTAGAATCGAGCAAAATATGGAACAAAATTCCCTTATCCTTAGGAAATCTCTCAAAAAATGTATTTATGCCTCTCAATATAAATGAGGTTGAGTGAGTCGCCAAACTGTTGAGCTCGGTTTGCAGGGCGGAGAAAAATAGACAGGCCACTTGGAGAAATCTGGCTATGTGCCTTAGCACATAGCCGGTTTAATAACAATGAAAATATTACATCACAAACTTAAAGAATTGATCGCATGCCCAGCAAAGGTGGGGATCTGAAAGCGCACCACAGAAGTTAACTCAGAAAAAGAAAGAAAGAAATAGTGGAAGCTGGCAATGGGGAGGAGGAGGGTGAAAAACTTTGACAACCAGATCAGTCGAGCTTGAAAAGCGAATGAATATTTACCGCGCTTTCTCGGAATGCAACAAATTCCCTATAGGGGATACTTAATAATTGCTCCTCCCCAGGAATGACCGCGTCACACTTTGCTGAGTGCATAATTATGCATGCATTATAAATTTTAATTATTGAGATGCATAAGACTTTTATTGGCAAGCCAATAACACCTTTAAAAGGAAAATTAAACAGAAACTTATAATGATATTCTAAATGATTAGGAATCCTGCATTGCCGTACCTAAAATTATCCGAAAAATGAAATCCTTTTCCACTTCCACACAGTTACTTTCCGAACACAGTTTTCGAGCGCTCGTGCTAACGAAATGCAGCGCGCGTGCAAGGATTACAAAAAAAAAACATGGCTTCAATACGATAATCATTTTATTTGCTCGATGCTTCCGCTCTCTGCATTATTTTTCCTCATAATTGAACAAAGTATTTTCATGGTTTTCTGTATTTTAGAAAAGGTAACGATGCAAAGAACGCAGATTTTTCTTTCTTATCGAAAGAACCCAGCTAAATGTAGCGCATGCGTAGTAAGTTCAAAAACTGCTACTGAATGCGGAATAGCTTTCTCGGAAATACGCCTATTTCTCGAGAACCAGTCGTTAGAATTTAACGAAATTTGGCACGGAAATAATTTAAGAAATAAATAACTGGAATATTGACAGAGGAAATCCAGTGAACCTTCAACAAGGGATAAGATCTCTCTGTCAAATTATTATTAAAATAGTGTTAACTTGTGAGCATCGTTACAAGCTTGTTGCATGCAAATTATTTAAAAAATGTAACGACCAGATTTTTTGCAAATAAACAAAACCGATTTTAAAAGCCTGTTTGTATGTATTCGTGTTGCCATGGCAACGGCATATACGTCAGCTTAACTAACAGAAAACCGAAGTTCGTATTGTTAACTTGCTTGCTACCATTTTTGGTTACCAAGGGTTTTAGAGAAAAAAAGGGAAATGAAACATTGGTATCCAAAACTATGTTCAGCCACCTTAACTATATAACTCGTAATAGCTATTTTATCATAGATAGTATTAGATTATAGCTTAGGCTTATTATAGTTCAACTACTTTGTATAGCAAGAATACACTTTTTTAAAAGTTAAACAACGTTTTTACGTTATAAAATAAATAACTAAACAAATAAATAAACCGACGACTTGTAATTTACTTATCCAAAGCACACCGGCGTAGATTAGCCTTAGCTTCCTGACGGTCTGCTTTGAGTGCAAATAAAATATGTATGTGTAAACAAAGCAACAAAAACAACAAGAAAAAATGAACTGCAAACATCATCTGTCCAAACAATGTATGAAGGCTCAAGTTGTACATGGCATGCCGACAAGATGCTCCGACCATTAAGGACAAGCGTTTTAACGGACAAATATTTCCAAAAGTCATCACCAGGGGTCAAGGCAAGGTAACCAGAATTGCCAGGATGTAAATCATCGCACAACTGATATGAACCATCAATTAGCCAGTGATAAGTACCAAAAGCAAAGGCAGGGTAGATGTTTAACCTGTCTTCAATTCGATTGTGCCCCCATTTGCCAACTTCATACCGCGGACCTTCTCTTCCCCATTTGTTACAAAGTTGCGCCAACTTGGAGTTGTCGTCTTCCATTTTGACAAACGACTGACAAGCGCTTGGTTGGACATCCGTCTGACCAACGAAATACTTGACTACAGCTTCGCCAGAGCTATTAGCGGCAGTTGACACGTGGAACGTCCGTCCCTTTTGTTTCCTGCATTGGAATCGCAGTTGAGTGAATGGCAAAATCGCCCGTAACTGAGCCATGGCTGTTTTACTGAGGACCATCTGACCGCTTGCGATGCCACGATAGGAGTTATTTGATGGCACTTTAAATGGAGGACTTGTTGTCTGTGACACAATATTGGAGATAAGTAACCAGCCTCCTGGAAGTAATCAACAGCAAACAGTTTAAGGTCAGCGACAAAATAAAAACAGACAGTTCAACTAGGGCATTTTTATAGTGATGAATGGTAACAAAGTAATAAATAGAAATAATTAATAGTAGTAAATCGTTACGTGTTAGCATTGTCAGTTTTAGGAAATTCCATCAGATTGGTGTAAATAATTATGCAATATGACAAATTGTGTCATGAGTTCATGATCTCTCATTTTTGTGACTTCCCAAGGGCCGTTAAATGAGCATCTTAATCTCACCTCCATAGGTGGTCATGTCGCAGAAGACTTTTAAGGGGTTTCCACTCTTTTCTGGGTCAATCCAGTAATACCCGTCTCCTTCAGAATCGCCAGCGTCTAGTATGTCCGTACACGAAAAGGCGGGATGATTGGAATTAGCTCCTCGTTTCGCTGAAATAAAGTTAGTCCAGTAAGAGTTAGCTTAACTTCACAAACTCGTAAGAAAAATGATGCAATAACGACAAGTGACTAATTAATGATCCAGTGACTACTAGCTTATATATAACGAGTGAGCTAATTGATGGTTTTCACTTGACGTCACAGCGGCGATGTTGGTGCACAGAACAATAGAGAAAATGTCTCTTGGGAATTTGACTCTATTATTATGCAAAACGTGAGCCATAATTGAGCCGTCTCGTCGCGTGATTAAAAACCATCTATACATACGGATTGGGTCGCAGTTGCACTTACTTTTTTGGTGCCAGCTTTTAGGCGTAGAAGCTTCAACACAGGAAATCTAAAACGATAAAAATTTCATGAGAAAGGGAGCGTCGAAATGCTTTAAAGGATTTGATAAATACTAATAATTTGCAATCTTCAACCGTACGTTGCATTAAAATGAAACAATAACTTCTTCCAACCTTTACTGGGCCATAGTAGCGTGATCCTTTCTTCTCCTTAAAGTCAATTGGCTTCGTTTCTCTTGTTTCATTATTAAGCTGGCAAATTAGTCCACTGCTACCAGATTCCTGAGGATGAACGTTAAATGACTTGCATTTGCTAAATCCCAGGCATTTCAGGTGACATTGAAATTCGTCTGAAACGACAGCTGTATGCAGAACATGGCCAAACAAGAAATGGCCTGGTGGCAAAAAAACAATTACAATAAGTCATGAAAACTGCAAGGGAAAACTGAAGCAGTGAGAAGATGAAGGTCTAAACAACTTGAAGATGGGGAAGTTGCCACAGAAAAACGTGTCAAATTTTTCATTTTTTCTCCATAAGCCAAGGCGGAAGTTACACACAGAAAAAAACGGTTAGTTAATCACCTTTCCAAGAAAAGAGGAGAGTGATAAATCATCTATTGTATTGATTAGGCCGTTCTCGTTGTTTCCTTTTTCTCCGTTTGCGGTAGGAAGAGTTTCCAAATTTTGGGTAAGAATTTTGTACAGAGAATATTAAAACTATTAAATACATTTCAATCTCATAGTTCAGGATCTTAAAACCCTTTTCAGAAGAACCTTGACCGTGAATAACCAAACACAAAAGAGACAAAAAGCTTTCCTTCAAATAGTTCTTCAATGTCACATTTCCAGACTGTGCAGAGTACAAAATAAATGACAGATAACTGAGATGCGATTTCAGTAAACAATGTGATGCATTCAGGGCGTTCGATTCTTTTGGAACCCCTACAGAATTTGCCAATTGGTTTCAATCTTGTATATAACGCCACACTTAGCCAAAAAGCATTAGAAACAAAGCTCATATTGTGATATCCGACGGCGAAAGATGTAATTGTTGTCGAAGACTGATTCCAGATATTTGTTTTTCACCGCCTGTCTTGTTTATCCAACTGACTTTCCATTATTGAGCTCCATAAGGAATCTTTTTTTTCAAAGGTCCACGAAAACGCCATTCTCGTTACAATGACTTTCGACGCCATTGCAGGTTAAGTTAAATATTCTATTGTGTCCACCGGATAAAATATATGCATTTCTAGTCACCCCTCATACGTAATAAACTTAGACGCAGAACACTCTACAAACAAAGACACTACTTAGCAGGGGAGGGACAGAAAAGACTTTTCATGACACGGAAAAAATAAAATAAATAGATTCCGACTGCGTTTGGCAACTCAGTAATAAGACCCTAGATCTACACGACGTTGATGATATCAAAACTTGGAGACTACAATGTGTCCCAGGTGCAACATAGCGAGGGCTCCCCTGCTCCCGCCGCCGTGCTGTTCTAACACTTTTGTTTTGTTTCCTTTTTGACTTTTTTGTTTAATATATGACTAGCTTTTAGATATCACTCCTCATTAACGAGGGATCTATTAAGATTGGCTAAGCTGTAGTGGTCTCCCTGCCTAATAATTCTATAAGTATTTTATTCTACTTATATTAGGCGAAGCTAAATAGATAAAAAAATAAAATGAGAGTACTGTATGATGGATGGTGCAATTTTTGTGTGGTAATCGTGCATTACCTCTGTTTAATTACTATAAGTTATCTCGAAATAATTTCCATGTATATCATTATCTCCCAAGTGTTCAGCCATGTGATTACCGCTGCTTATTCTGCTTATTCAATTCGTTTCAGGATTTTCTTATTTGTGTTTACCACCCGGAGACCGCTTGGCCAACCATGTAATGCATTTATTGATTGCGTGATACCCCAACCTAGGCAACTCACGTTTAATATATATAAAGTCAAGTATAGAAACCTTTCACTATGCGTAAAGGAAAAAATCCCTTGACAAGGTAACAACATTAATTATTGAGAACTGAAAAGTGGTGAACTTTGAATACCCGCAGAAATTATGCTCAAAGAAATAATAAAAATGTTATTGTAATAAAATAAGGGGCAACCTTGTTAGCAAACCTAGTTTAAGAGACTTGCAGGCCTCTATTATTTCCTTCACGCGTGTCTTGTGAAAAAAAGATTTCAACTCTCAAGTTCCAAATCCTTAATTTTCTGCTGATCTTTCACCGGAAAGTTTCTTTAAGTATTTTGACAAGACGTTTTTCTATAGTAAAATTTCCGTATCTTAATCGCTTAGATCATCGTGTCCTTATTACTGACCAACGGGAGCAATCCTTATAGAGCAAGAAAATGAGTAAGTTTTCAGCAGTAATGATGGCATAGACAGCGAAATGCAAAATGTTTCTGAACTGACTAGAGCAGAAACGCAAGAGAGGAAAATGCTCAGAACAAGATATCATTCGCAAATGGGTTGTCCCTCACCATCCGCACTAAAACGACCAAGCTAGAACGCTGACAAACACGGACACTTTCGGAAACCATTTCAAATGTGGGAATTTCAAAAAGGCTCCAGTGTTAGAGTAGGTAAGGTAAAACGAAAACTCTTATAACCTATTTAGTCAGAGCGTAGGAAATTAGGTGTGGATAGGTGAAACAGAAACTTCTGAAATTTCACAATCAGTTTCTTTCATAGCTTCTAAGTGTTTGAATGTGGGTTGGTGAAACTGGTAGGAAACGGTCAGTGTGATTGAAACATATTTTGCAGTGCACTGTTTTAACCAAATGAAAACGCAAAACTTTGAAGACGGATCAGCGTGGATAAGGCCAGTGCAGACAGGTCCAAATACTAGCCGGTTGAAGAGCAAGCATGGACAGATGGAAACGAAGGCTTTTAAAACCGCTGGCACTAAATTAAGTAAAAAAAAAAGCCTGTGGAAACGCATGATTAAGCGCGTAAAGATAGTAATAATGATCAGGCAATGACTGTTTAATTAATGACTGAAATCGAAATCGAGCTGGCTTTCAAAGAAACGAGATGAAAATGGAAAATTATATAATGAAAACACAGAGTAACATAAATTTTGCATTGATAGCGAATTAGAGTGAGATAAATGCTACCAAAAAAGAGGACGGAGAGGAAACGGAGGAAGACAAACATACACGCAACAATCATTAATAATTTGTTTAACTCTTGTTCTGGATTAATGAGCCTTAACTTAAGTCGGCATAAATTTCGCTTACAACGGCAAATTTTTCGGGATGATTTTCTTGTATTTTACAATTCAC
>NC_090869.1:13770502-13778002 GCF_036669935.1 Montipora foliosa | reverse complement strand
AATACAACTCTTTGTGTCACTCTGCTCGATACACAAAGAACAAAAGTAGCTAAAAGTCGATCACCAGCAGGCAAAAACAGCATGTGCTAGCCCCTATTCAAACAAGAGAATTTCTAACACATTTTCAAATCAGGACCTAATGGACCTTAGAAACTTACCATTAACATGTTCATGTCATTGCAAACACAATTGGATTCTCCACACGATTGATCATTTCACAAAATATTCAGAAGAAGAAGAAGAAGAAGAAGGAGAAGAAGAACAAGAAGAAACCTAAACGTGCTTGTTATTCACTTACCAGGTCAACACACACAAAGAAAATACAACAACAAAATGACAACAAGCAAACCCAATACAGTACCATTTCATTCCAAGTCAACAACTTTGTCAAAATAAAAATTAATTAAGAGGACAAAAGTCTATTACAACCAAACACACTTCTTGGTAAAGTAATTGAAAAGGAACATGGATTTATGAAAGTTGTAACCAAATTTGGAATTATCAACACTTGGATTGCATGCACACAACCAGACGTCTACAAATTACTGAAGACATGAATGTGTTATTAGACACAGCTCAAACAATAAGTTTCACTGCCGCATGCAAAAAGGCACTTGACCAGTGACACATGTACAAGAGATGCAAAAACAAGTGTGTTCAACTAAAGTCAACTACATGCAAGTAATGACTGCTTAATAAAGGGACTACCAGAAAAAAAAATTTCAATTTGATTGTTGAAGTACTTATAACCACAAAGGGGTTTTATACTGAATTATATTTGTCCAAGTAACTGTACATCATTCAATAATCTACCTTCTAAAAAGTCAATTGTCTTTTTCCTTCCAAAAACCAGAAAAATAAAATGAAGGCCATTCTTATTAAACAAGGTTTTGTTTTTCTGCTGCTCTAAGATTAAAAAAAAAAAAGCAGAATTAGTTATCATGTACAGTATGCCTAACCCCAAGCTTAATGCTAACCATTTAAAATCAGCGTTTAGTCGACTTAATAACAAACAACAAAATGCGTTTTTTCAGACTAACTCATGAAAAACGTACGGCAACTACATCTCCTTACTGATTTACTTACCATTTTACACGTACTTGCTTACAATTGATGGACTTTTTGTTGATGTTTCCTACTTTCAGTCTCAACCTAGTTTAAAATTAAATTTACCTAGGTTGAAATCATTTCGACCTGAATTTTAAATTTACCTGTAACATATACATAAATAATACAAACTACACTGATAAACACATTACGTCAAGTCAGTAGCGTATTTGTTTGTGACAAAGAGAAACAAATACCAAATCCCAGAGTTATATGGTAAAAATAAAATAAGGACTATGGAAGTAAATTAAAGCCGTTACGAAGAAATCACCTGAAAAGTCCATCACGCATATGAAAAGCAGGTGGCACACACTTTTTTCCCAAGCATCGTCATCATCAAAATATTCAATCTTTCTTTTTAGAATTAGACCTCAAGTAAGACGCCATGTTTAACTTTAAACTAAATTCCAAACCCTTCTCTGTTGAAAATCAGCCGTCCCAAAGCAATATTCAAAAACCAACATTTGACTTGATTTGCGTTGATTGTTAATTTCAGCTTGCAATTATCCCCAGTTAGTGCTCAAGCGCTACAGAGGTTGCCTATTTACCGAGTCAGGATTTCGAGTTCGATTTTCGAGTTCGATTTCAGAGTTGGATTTCGAGTTAGATTTTCGAGCTGGTCAATGTGAAATGAAGACTGCAGACCAGGAGTAAAATACTAACAGTTAAGCATGCCTAATTAGGCGTATGGCACAAGACAAATAATTAAGTTATAAATGCAGCATGTACCGCAGGTGTTACTGTTTAAGATGGCGTTTTAGTTTGATTTAAAGAAGTAGTAGCCAAAACGCGGGGCCGGAGCCGGTGTTGGGGTCGGAGACGGGGTGTCTTTTTTTGGTAGTAGCCAAATGCGGGGCCGGGGCCGGGGCCGGGGCCGGGACCGGGGGTCGGGGTTTCTTTTTTTTTTTTTTTAATTTTCGTTTCAATTTTTGTAGTTATTCTCCCGTACTGTTATTTTCTAATGTTCGGCATTTTTCCTTCATCTATGTTGGAAATTAGTCAAAAAATATAAGGAACGTACGGAAGCTTCGAAGGGGACATCATTAGCTTTTCGAAAAGAATTTCCGACTGAAATTTGATACGTTAAACCAAGTGATTCGCGCTTCGCGCGTTAAGTTATGTCGCTTAATTGTTTTAATGTATAGAACTATATTTGCAATTTTATTTACCACAGCAAGTTTGCATGAGTTGAAAAGTGACAACTAATTAGTAATTCAGAAATATATACATCGAAATTGCAAACGCGCAAATTACTTTTTCACTTTTCTACTTTTTTCACTTTTACTTTTTCACTCCGATCAAGAACGTTAAAGACAATCAATAGAAGAAATGAAACCATAAGATTGTGTAGATTAGAAGACACAAATTGTAATATATTCAAGAAATCAGTTGCATTCTTCTTTTAGCCTATCGCCGGCATTCCAAAACAGTAATCTACTTCTGTAATATTTTCCTTTCAGTCGACTAGTTCAACGACATATCGATCGAGCAGCTACAATAGTACGAATAAAAATCTGAAAATCTGCAGGATCCTTAGTGGCGTGATCTTGCCTTAAAGTAGTGCCTCGAACGTAGGTGCGAATCACCTAGAGACACTGAAAACTCGCTGAGCTCCACATTTTAAAACCGCATTTTAATGTTTACTTCGTAAGGAACTTCTCCGCAATACAATTAAAACGAGACAGAACGTAGCCATAATTCCACTATGGTCGTCACGCAAACGTTCTCAGTTGCTTGTTTTCGCAAAATTGTTCTAAGTGTGGTTGTGCTTTTTCTCGTAAAATTGGATTCGATCCCCTGAAGTCCGAATAGAATTGCTAGCAAGTTCCTGTGCGACTGACTTTACTACAAACCGTTTGTGGTAAATCCTGTAAATCAGACAACAACATTGACAACAACACGAACAAACAAGCAAAAAGAACGTTGCATGACTGCGTGACGATCATCGTGGAACTGTGATTCTGTTGTTTTGTTTTGTTTTTTACGAAGTGAATGTTACGATGGGACTCTGTCTTGCAGTTAGCGTGTATTCCATAAACTCCAATTTTAGCAATTTCGGAAATTCTCTTAATATCGAACAACAAAGTTCGATTGTCGGAAAGACAAAAAAAACAAAGTACGATTTTAAGAAAAACTAAAATGTCCCTAAAGAGCTTTTATACCTTCCGTAGGTTCCTCAATTTTTTTGACTAATTGCCACCATAAATGACAGTCATTCGAGAATGACGACAAAATGAAACAAAATTTTGGAAAAAAAAGACACCCTGACCCAGACCCCTACCCCGGCCCCGGCCCCGGTCCCGGCCCCGCGTTTTGGCTACTACCTAATAGGGGGTGGCCATTTTGGTTTTCCCGGATATTCCTTAATTATGTCAGTTTCTTCGCTGCGTAACTAGCAATTCCACGGTTAATTTCACCCGAAAAACCGACTGATAGCATGAATCAGGAACGAATAAGTGCGATATCGGTTTTTTCACCAAAATTTACTGTCGAATTCACCAGCTAAACAATTAATTTTTTCTTGAATCGCAAGCGAACGGAAAAGGAAAGAAGCCATTTCAGAGTCGATTTTCAAAAGCCAGCGAATAGGAATCAAGCTAAAATTCGAAATCACAGACGTTCTATAGCTCGCGATGTGACAGATCGTCTTTGTCGGTTCAAGGTCAAACAAGAAGTTTTATTGATGTACTTTATTCCACTTTATCTCTTAAAACGAGATCATTTACTTTTTGATGTATTTCATTCAAATACACCAGCTTGGCTTAGAACCAGAATCGGCTAGAAAGGACAAACTTCAAACAAGATCTCCAAAAACTTACCTACACGTACTCTAAACAAACTTCTGAAAACACAAGCTGGTGATATTTCTCCTTACGTTTACGAGAACTCATTGAGATAACATGTTTCTAACGTAAGGGCAAAATTTCCTTGTCACTGTCAAGGCACATCGAAAAACAATTACAATAGGCAAACGGAGTGAAAAAACCTGTTGTTCGCTCGCATTTTAATTGAAGCCAAACAAACCAGCAAACAGATCAATTATTTCTGTCCAAAAAGAGTACACATGATTGTTATTAATTGCAGTTGAGATAAAAATTCGAGTTTCATTCCTGACCAAAGGAAAAAAACGACTAAACCACGTACGGGCACGATCCGACCCGGGGGGGTGGTGTCCCTTTTGCCCGAAAAATTCACACAGTGCCCGAATGTTTGATTGTTGAAATCCGTTTTTTACTCCCTCAAAATGTACGAAAGAAACATTCGTTTACAATCCTTAAAAGTCATAAAACTGTACGTATTCGAAACAAAGAGTTTTTAGAACGTCACATAAATTTTATGCAAAATAAATTGCTAACACTAAATTAAATATTTACCTGAAGCCTCGTAGGCTGCGTGAACTCACCTTAAAAGACCCTTTGATCTGGAAAAGTTTCGAATTCCGGCGTCGCCCAAAGAGTCGATGGTACAGACCACGAAGAAACTTCGAACTAAAACTTTCTTTCATCTTTGATCTCTCGCGCCGCCTTAAAAATGGCGCCAAAGTTTGGCGAGAATTGCAGCAAATGCTAGCGATCAACAGATCAGCAGCCGAGCAATTCAAATGTTTTAAGATCAACCGCAAGGACTTATTTCAGAACAAGGACTTTAATATCTTTTAACTTACAGAAGTAATATTTTTATACTTTCAAGTGCTCTTTTTTATATTTTTGCCTTATTTATATATTTTTTAATTCCATCTTTCATCGTTTCTTTATTGCCCGAATTTTGAGCGTTTTGCCCGAAAATTTCTGAGATTGGGAGAAGGGGGGGGGGGGGGGGGGGCGGCCCCCGGCTCGTACGCCTATGTTTAGAAGTATGCATCTACTTGAAATAACTCATCCGTACAAAGAGTCCAAGAAAAAAATTTGTGGAGTAACTTCTTCCACCACGTTTGAGCTTTCATTGGTGTACCGTTTTGTCGTTCTCGTTCTCTTTCTCTCTTTTTTCGTTTCTGTTCTTCTGTTATAGGCAGTCCAGTCATCTTGCAACCTTAGTATATTCAAAATTAAACATTTTAAGGTAAGACTCATGCCAAAAATTGCAATTCAGAGCAAAAAGCGGCACTAAACAATTTGAAAATAAACAATCAGCTTTAATTTTATATCCTCCAATGCTTGACTTGACATATTATGTCAAACCTGGATTGAAACCAGCGAAAAATGCAAGAAAAAAATATTTTCCAAACCGTACCTGATATATTAAGTGATGCCTGGAGCAAACTGCTCAATATTTGAGTGCGGCGTGTCACGAAAGCCAAAATACCAAGGAATCGGTATTTTTAAAATTCCACCTTCCGCTGAAAAAAAAAACAAAGAAAGCTGGAGAAAGGCGTTATTGCACGTGTAACGAGAGACAGAGTTGTCGACGCAAGTTTCCGAAAACAAATAAAAGAAGGGAGTGTGTTCATTTGCGAGAGGCATTTTACGCCAGAAGAAATCGAAATTCGTAAGTTTCAGTCCTTTTCGTATTTGTTCTTGTATTAGAATAATCTTTTTGGAAGTTTCGAAGCTGAAATATACGAGGTAGTTGACTAAAGAGTGTTAATAACTCAGGCTAATAACAAGGAAACAAGGCTGGAGGTCATGATAACCCTATTTTTTTTCAATGCTTATACGACTCTAAGTTTAATCTGAAGCGTAAACTCGTAGAGGATTTTTCAGATTCGGAAGTATTTTACTACGTCAATTAAATTTTAGAGTGAATATTTTTCTTAGAGTTTTTATGTAGGTTTTTGAATTAATTTAACTAGATTATACTTCTGATAAAATATCATTGCAAATATTTTTAGGGTCCTCAAAGTAGGTTTTTGCGGCAGTAACTATTATTGAATTATTGTCTTTGAAAAGCCTCTTTGAAGAAAGTCAATGAAGTACGCATGTATTTACGTACTTTTATACTACAGTGCTTTTTAGGTTTTGAATGGATATATGCTCTTTTCGGTAACTTTGGTAATTTGTTTTCAGACGAAACAAGGAAAACTCTCCGAACTGGTGCAGTTCCCACTCTCAATTTACCAGTTAAAAGGCATGCAAGCAAACAAAGCGACGACTTGCCTCCTCGTAAATATCTCACATTAAATGTTGATGATAAAGCCAAACCTACAGTTCCTTCAGTCTGTAAACCCTGTTTTAAGAATGTGGGTGACTTCATAAAGCATGTTGATATTCTTAAGTTGAGTGATTGGACTAGGTCAACAAAAGAAGATAACAGTTCTATAGTGTTCAGCATGTTTCATGGTATTCACCATCTGCCGAAGTACCAAGTAACTGTGGATTCAAGCCTGGGGTCTAGTGTTTCAGCATATCGTTGGTTTCTTCCTGACAACCACCCAATTTACTTAACGCACAAACGTTCAGTCAGATTTACCAGGGCTTTTCCACTGTTGTGACAAGTTCAAGAACTTCAGATTTGTACTGGTCTTTCCAAGTTTGATGATAGCAAACTTCAGGAACCTGTTGCTACATAAAGGCTCATGCGGCACTCAATACCAAAGATTAGTGATCCTTTGGACTTTGAATCATCACCTGCAAAGCAGGTGACGGTATATAAGAGACATAACAACTGCCTGGTCATATCAGATACAGACCAGTGTTCAGAGTGTCAGATAGCAGATGCTGCTGAATCAAAGAGGCTATCACGTTCCTCAAGGAAAATGCAAACACCTGTAAAGGACAAAGCCCCTCTGATTAATACATCACATGAGAGGTTGGTAATGAGCTTGAAAGAGAAACGTCTTGAATGCAAGGAACTTAGAGGAAAGGTGGAAGAAATGAGAGCCTCAATAAAAAACAGCAGTGTTCCTGTTGCGTCAGAACTTCACTCTGAACTTCTAAGCATTTTTTTTCCGGACAGAGCCTTGACAGCTTCCCCATGATAAAAATCTTTTGGCAACAACAGCAAAAAGCCATGGCATGTTGTAACGCTCGTCAGATGAGGTGGCATCCTACGATGATACGATTTTGTTTGTCGCTTGCGATTAAATCGCCAAGTGCCTACGATGCTTTCCAGAAAGTCCTTTACCTACCAAGTAGAAGGCGCCTGAGAGATTAAATCCGAAATGATTACCGAATTGAAATCTCAAACAAAGGCATTCTCAGGAATACAAAGGTACATTGTCTTCTTCAGGTTTAATGAGACGAAAATTCAAAGTAATTTGGTGTTTGATAAACACACCAATGAATTAATTGGATTTGTTGACTTAGGGGATGCTACTGTCAACTATGCTACTTTAGATAACATAGACGAGCTGGCAACACATGTGCTTGTTTTTTTACGTTAGAGGACTAGCAACAGAGCTTAAGTTTTGTGCAGCCTACTTCGCAACTACAGGTGTCACCTCCTATCAAATAATGT
>NC_090869.1:13738002-13743002 GCF_036669935.1 Montipora foliosa | reverse complement strand
GAAGATTAGAACCAAGTTACCACAGCTTCAGGAGTTTACCTGAGAAGATGAAGTCAGAGACCACGACAGTGAGAGAAAGGAGAAAGGAAAGATGTATGCGGACTGCATAGAAGTGCATTCAGAAAGGTCACAAAGTGTTACTCAGGCAGGAGAGAGACAATAAGTTGTCAACACCATTCAAACAAGTACCTTTTACAGTTGTTCAGAAAATTGGATATAGTGTTCTGGTTGAGGCTGGTGGTGTACAGTACCGACGAGATGTAACCCATGTCAAAAGGTATCTGGAGCATGAAGATCTTAAACCCAAGGCTGAATCACAACATGCCATTGGAGGCAGAGATCTGGCAGCTAACCCGGAAAGTCAATCGTTAAAAGTACCCACGGACACGAGCGACAGACCATCCGAGAAGGTTAACCCACCAGAGTGCAAACAGGCAGATCCTACTTTGGCACAGAGTTATTCTACTCCTTCCTCACGTCCTTCTAGAGTTAGGAAAGTGCCATCTAGATATCATGATTATGTTCTGGGATGCATTAGGCTTAACCCAGAATAGAGCATTTATGGAACTCTTATGTAACTGGACTCTTTGTTGATGTTTTAGATTTTGTTTCCGAGTAGGTCCTGATTATCTCTTCGGCTACAAAAGACGTTCGAAGACATTTTGATGCATTTAGGTGTTTATTAGAATTCGTTCTGTTACATTCTGTTTGAATCAACGTGTATTTTTAAAGAAGGAAGGAATGTAGTATACGTTGCGGACCTATATTGTACAAAGACATGCGCCGTTGTGTTATAGAAAATGAAGCACATGGCGTGTTGATTAAATTCTAGTTAAATCCGTGTTGTTAATGCTATTTCATTGCGTTTAGATCCGAAATAGTCTACATCTGCTACATGCGGATTGCGCAGGATTATCACAGTAATTTGTATCTTAAATTAATAAAATGACGATGATGATGGCGAAATGATGACCATTAAGGACAAACGTTTTAACGGACAAATATTTTCCAAAAGTCATCACCAGGAGTCAAGGCAAGGTAACCAGAATTGCCAGTATGTAAATCATCGCACAACTGATATGAACCATGAATTAGCCAGTGAGAAGTACCAGAAGCAAAGGCGGGGTAGTCGTATAACCTGTCTTCAATTCGATTGTGCCCCCATTTGCCAACTTCATACCACGGACCTTCTAATCCCCATTTGTTACAAACTTGCGCCAACTTGGAGTTGTCGTCTTTCATTCTGACAAACGAAAGGCAGGCGCTTGGTTGGACATCCGTCTGACCAGCGAAATAGTTGACTACAGCTTCGCCAGAGCTATTAGCGGCAGTTGACACGTGGAACGTCCGTCCCTTTTGCTTCCTGCAGTGGAATCGTAGTTGAGTGAATGGCAAAATCGCCTGTAACTGAGCCATGGCTGTTTTACTGAGGACCATTTGACCGCTTGCGATGCCACGATAGGAGTTATTTGATGGCACTTTAAATGGAGGACTTGTTGTCTGTGACACAATATTGGAGATAAGTAACCAGCCTCCTGGAAGTAATCAACAGCAAACAGTTCAAGGTCAGACACAAAACAAAAACAGACAGTTCAACAAGGGCGTTTCTATCAGTAGTGATGAATAATAACGTAATAATAAATAGAAATAATTAATACTAGTTAAGTTTGACGTGTTAATATTGTCAGTTTTAGGAAATTCCACAGATTGGTGTAAATAATTCTCCAATATGACAAATTGTCTCATGTATTCATTATCGCTCATATTTGTGACTTCAAAAGGGCAGTTAAATGACCGTCTTAATCTCACCTCCATAGGTGGTCATGTCGCAAAAGACTTTTAAGGGGTTTCCACTCTTTTCTGGGTCAATCCAGTAATACCCGTCTCCTGTAGAGTCCCCTGCGTCTAGTATGTCCATACATGAAAAGGCGGGATGATTAGGATTAGCTCCTCGTTTCGCTGAAATAAAGTTTGTTCAGTAAGAGTTAGCTTAACTTCACAAACTCGTAAGAAAAATGATGCAATAACGGCAAGTGACTAATTAATGATCGAGTGACTGGTAGCTTAGAAGGAGTAAGCTAATGGCCATTCCACGTACCGGTTCGGTCGTGGTTGCACTTATTTTTTTGGTGCCAGCTTTTATGCGTAGAAACATCAACACAGGAAATCTAAAAGGAGACAAATTCGATAAGAAAGGTGAACGCCAAAATGCACCAAATAATTCGATAACTATTAGTAATTTGCAATCCTCCACCGTCCGTTAACAGCGCACCGGTGGCTCACTTGGTTGAGCACCGGGCTGTCACGTGGAAGGTCGCGAGTTCATCTCAGGCTGGACCAACACTCAGGGTCTTTAAATACCTGAGGAGAAAGTGCTGCCTTTGTAATTACATCTGCAAATGGTTAGGCTCTCTAGTCTTCTCGGATAAGGACGATAAGCCGGAGGTCCCGTCTCACAACCCTTCAATGTTCATAATCCTGTGGGACGTAAAAGAACCCGCACACTTGTTGCAAAGAGTAGGGCATGTAGTTCCCGGTGTTGTGTTTTGTCTTCTGTGGTATATCATGGTTGGGAGGGTAAAAAAAAGGGCGCACTTAATTTGGAGCCTCGCTCTGTTGTGCGACCCCCACCACAGCCTGTTTCTCTGTTGTGGTAAAAGTGATTAAATTAAATTGAAATTAAATTAAATTAAACTTAAATTAAATTACGTTGCATAAAATGAAATAATAACTTCATCCAACCTTTACTGGGCCATAGTAGTTTGATCTTTTCCTCTTCTTAAAATCACTTGGCTTCGTTTGTCTTGTTTCATTATTTAGCTCGCAAATTCGTCCATTGCCACCAGATTCCGCAGGATGAACGTTAAATGACGTGCAGTTTCTAGATCCCAGGCATTTAAGGTGGCATTGAAATTCGTCAGAAACGACAGCTGCGTGCAGAACATGGCCAAACAAGAAATGGTCTTGAAAAAAAATTTTAAAAGCAAAGTCAAGAAAACTGCGTCACGTTTTTAATGAAATAGATGCGGGTTAGAAACAAAATGGGATTATCCAGTGCTGTGTTTCACCCAAATAAAAACTTTGAAGACGCATTGATCAGCACGGTTGCGGAGAGTACAGACGGATGCAAGGATGGAAAAGGGAAAACGAAGTCTATTAAAACCGATGGCATCAATTTCAGTAAAAAGAGCCTGTGAAAATGCATGACATTTGACAAGTAGGCAACAACCATGTTGGTATACACTCCGCTTACAACGGCTAATTTTTCGAGGTGACGTTCTTCTTTCTTTCCTTATGCGATATAAGGCGAGATTGCTGTCATAATTTTGTTAGCGAACGGGACTTTGGACGTGATGCCCATCGAGTTTATTTGCTAAGCAGAAATGTCTCTGATGAGTCCCTTGGTCGGGATGAAACGAGCTTCGTAAAACTAACCACGAATGATGTATTTTCACAAGTAACTGTCAACTTTATGGTCAATTTTCACTCGTCAATTTGTGCGGTCTGGAATCCTTATGCGACGTAAAGCGAGATTGCTGTCATAATTTTGTCAGCGAGAGGGACTTTAGGCGTGATGCCCAACGAGTTTGCCAGGCAGAAAGGTCTCTGATGAGTCCCTTGCTCAGGATGAAACGAGCTTCGTTAGACTAACCTCGAACAATGTATTTTCACAAGTAGCGGTCAACTTTATTGTTGACTTTCTTGTATTTTACGAATTCAGACAAGCCTTGATGAATCATCGGCTATAGATTATAAACTAAGAAAGTATTTCTGTTTTTTTCATTTTATTTTTCGAAATGACTTTTACCTACCGGTTTGCATATGAAAAAGACTTCCGCAAGAGCTATCCGTAGAAACTTCCCACAGGAGGTTGAGAGTTGCTAAGACCGCCCAAGTGAACCAGAAAAAAGCAGTTTTCATCGCTACAATCTTTTTCAACTGATCGAGCAAGTTTCCCTGGCCACTTCCAACGGAGGATACTCCCTCTTTATGGCTTAAACCTTTATAGTGGTTTCTTTCATATTGGTAAATAAGCTATTTAGTTAAATATGTACATTATATTAATTAATTTTGAGCTTTAGTTGCTGGCAATGATCCATCAAGCTTTTTTAAACTCTTTATTCACGAGGCCGTTTTTGTTTTTGTTTTTTTGTTTTTTGGTTTTTGTTTTTGGATTACTTTGTTTTGTTTTGTTTCGTTTTTTTTAATTTTAAAATGTTTCCAAAAGAGAAGAAGAATATTACGACTTCAAGGTTAGAACTGGTTTCTGCCCACACGGCTGCCAACCTAGTGAACAACGTGGAATCTTTTCTTTTAATGTTATTCGTGCGTGAGGCCGTTTAAGATTTCCCATAGAGAGACGCCAGGTTCCAAGTTAAGCTAAGGTTTAACTTAAACCCTATTTTGCACTTTTTGGAACCCTTGATGGCTAAATTCTTGGAAGCCAATTATCTCTATATGAAACGTGAAACGGCCTTGTAAAGTAAAAGTGGTCAATGGATCTTTGCCAACTAAAGCGCGAATTAATATAAAATATATAGAAATTATTTAATTACCTGCGAATTGTCGGTCAATGCTGTCTGAAATTGGCTCATTTGTGCCCAATCAAGACAGGTTTACTAATTGTAAAACCAAGTTAGTATTTTCTGGAACCCTTGCAAAAATTAGGTAAAACCATCTTTCTTATTTTTTGATGCATAATGGGCCGTTTCACACAAGTTGCCCGAGGCTGTCCATCGGATGAAATTTAGTTTCGAACAGCGAACCCGATTAGAGACATTTTTCGACTAAACTACAGAATCAATCTTAAAACTAAACCGTTTGTAATCCAGTCTCGATTTCTTAGCGCAAACTTCAAACAATATCTACTAGCCGATATTCGCACACTAAGCTAATTAAAAGCCTAACCAATGCATGGAGATGGTCAAGAAACGCGGCAAGTTCCTTTGTTTCGGGTTTTTGTCCGCATTGCATGCATTATTTGACGAGAATGACGAAAA
>NC_090869.1:13730502-13733002 GCF_036669935.1 Montipora foliosa | reverse complement strand
ATCCACCAAAGAAGCATGAACACCACGAGCACCCCACTGACGAATAAAGAAATGGCGACGACGAGCGGAACGAAAGCGACGAAAATAAAAGAGCAAGTAAAAGCTGACACGAGACTTTACAGACTCAACAACTCATGAAAAAACGAAGGCTGAACACTATGAAAGCGAAAGTCATTGCGAGAGATTCAAATGATGAACTTACAGACGTTGATGAGATTTTTAAAAAAAGCCTTGGGACAGCACGAGTCTCATCATCTGAAAAACCAAACAAAACATGACGGGAAAGAACAGGAGGACAAACAGGAGAGACGTGACACATGAGAGACTGGACCCAGTAAAAGGCCCTAGAAGCCAAAGGACAGAAAAAGAACAAATGCTCGAGAGACTCAACACGATGACCACAAAAACAAGCAAAAGAAAGGTACAGATAGGCGGATTTAGTAGACAAAGAAGAAATAGGCCGAAAATCAACCCCCGACCCAATGTCAACAAGAGAAGAAAAAGCACGCCAAGCATCTAAAAAAGTAACATAAAAAGGGGGCCAGAATGCAGACGAAAAACGAGAGGGAATTGGAAACCCAACATAGGGGGAGGCATAAAAGCAGGATGAGAGCCAAAAAAATCAAAAGATAGACCCCCGACGACGGAGAACCACAGAAACCTACAAACCTTACTTTAAAAATTAACAATGGAGAAATCACCAAGACAAGGCGGCTGGGCAACAACTTAACGAGCGACAAGATCCGGTTTGCCACCCCAGTAAAAAAGAACTTAAATACCGGAGTGTTGAGCTCAGTGACAATCCAGCGAGGAACATGGATAAGCGGAGCCAAGTACCAGACGCGGGACAACGCCAGGCCGTTAACTACAAGAGCCCTGTCACTGTAAGAGAGAGTCCGCTGGCGCCAGGAATTGAGCACATTTGTGACAGCGGTAATGAGGGAGCCTCCAGTTAGTTTCGGCAAGGTCACCGGGACCACGAAAAACACCGAGAACTGTAATCTTGACGGAGGACAGCGAAATACCAACGGGACAGTCGGACCTCCCGGACCATGAACCAAGCCAAAAGCCCTCACACTTGGACAAGTTTAGCCTAGCGCCAGAGCCCTTCTCATAATGACAATAGACGTCGAAGACAGCAGAAATAGCCAGGTTGACACGTAGAAATCACAAGGGAAGTGTCGTCTGCATAGACAGAGATAACAGGCAGAAGAAAAGAGGAACCAGGAAGAACAAAACCAGAAATAGAAGGATGAGCACGAACATTACAAGTAACAACTTCAACAACCAAAACGTAAAGAAGAGGAGAAAGGGGACATCCCTGGCATACACCGCGGGACTAGGAAAAGAAAAGAGAGAGATAACCATTGACATTGACAGCACTACAAGCATCGTGATAAAATAACCTTGACCCAACGGCAGAAGAAAGGACCGAAGCCCAGTCAGCCCGTTCAAATGCCTTTTCCAGATCAAGAGAAAGGATAAGACTAGGATGATCAGAAAAAATCCACCACATCACGCAAGAAAGCAACGTTCTCCCCGATGAAGCGACCACGCACGCTGCAAGTCTGGTCTCGACCAACAATCAATGTATGACTTTGAGGAGACGGCCCGCAAAAGTACTTGAGGAGATCTTGTAGTACATTAGAATTGATATGGGCCGCTGATTCTTGGCATCAAGGCGATCACCTTTTTTATGAGAAAGAGAGCCGGATGACGCCACGACGCTGAGAGAGGGACAGCGAGCCAGAATGATAGGAGGACTTCAACATCTCAACGAGATCACGGCCAAGGACCTCCCAGAAACGCAAATAAAACTCCATTGGGAGACCATCACTACCGAGAGCCATCCTCTGAAGGGCAGCAAAACACTCCCCTACAGTAAAAAGGCCCTCGCAAGCATCACAGGAATCGGAAGGCAACGAGGACCAAAGGTGTGAAAGTAGCTCATCCTGGGCCACAGGGTCAACGAGACTACCAGAAAACAGGTCAGCCTAGGGATAAACGGTTCAACTAAATCAGAACATTGGGCAAAGAACTCATCCCTATCAGGGTTATGACTAGTGGCGTATAGAGACCAAACGCGCAAAACGAAATCAGAACATTTAAATTCGACCATGAGAGAACGACCAGAGGAGTCAGGCCAAGACCTGACATGCAAGGAAGAAGCAAGGGCGAAAAAGGACAATCACACCACAGGACTAATTAGTTCCGGGTGAAGCCACAAAGGAGAAGCCGGAGTTCCGGAACCAGGACAAACATTCCTTATCAGAGACGCAATTATTTTCTTGAATGGAAGCAAAGTCATTAGGGACTTTAAGCAAGGACTACGTAGTACGCTTTCCGAATACGTAGGAGAGCATGGGCATAGTTCGAATAACACTTCAAAAAACAGGACCAAGAGGCATGCAACCAGCTCTTCAAAACCAGCTTTACGCCAGGGCAAACGTGAACCCCATCAACAGCAGCATCAGGAGAAAAAAGTGACAATAGATGTTCT
>NC_090869.1:13718002-13725502 GCF_036669935.1 Montipora foliosa | reverse complement strand
TCTGAACAACGTTGTTTAGATTCTGTGGAGAAATTCATTTCTCCTTCTCGAAGCATCTCGTGCGAGGGTTTCCTGTCTAGCGAGGAGTTACTGAACTCTGTTAGAAGTATTAATACCGGGAAGTCACCTGGATCTGATGGGTTGTCGGTGGATATTTTATTTACATTTTGGGAGCCTTTGGATCCCCTTTTGCTCTGTGTTGCTAATCGACGTTATGCTGACGACGAATTTTGTCCCTCAATCAAGGGCAGTGTCACACGCTTGATTTTTAAGAAGCGTGGTGACATCAAGCATTTAAAGAGTTGGCGGCCCATCTCTGTCTTTTGAATGTAGATTACAAGATCATTTCTATAAAGCGATTACTTTTTGCGTCTCTAAAGTCCTTGAGCACATTGTTCACCCGGACCAGACTCGTTCTGTTCCGGGTCGAAGTATTTTTTTCAAATATTACTCTTTTGCGCAACGCTCTAATGACTACATTCAACGGACTGATGAGTCTGCCATTTTTGATAAGTCTTGACCAAGAGAAGGTGTCTAGTTGTTAGTTGGATCGGGAAAGATAAAGCGAAGCGTCATGCACTAATAGGGACTTTAAGATCTGCGACGCGACGGTAACGAAAACGTCATTTAAAATTGCAAGTTCAGGTTTATTAATCTTTTTCGTCGTTATGTCGGCTTGTCTAACTTCTAAAAACTAGTGTAACTCTCCTGGAACTGAATTAGGAGGTGCGGTATTGAATCTACGACAGAAAATTCAAATTCGCTGTCTTTTGTTCACGTTCTCCGTAAAACTTGAGAATTCGTCATTTCACGTCGTAGATTTGCTGAAAACGTGAAAGAAATGTACAAAAATGAAAAATGCACGTGCACAGCGTGCAAAGCTATTCTTTTTGCTCATTAAATATGCAACATTTGTGACGTTTTCGTTGCCGTCGCGTCATAGATCTTAAACTCCCTAATATATCTGGCATTGAAATGGAAGGACCCAAGATGCTAGAAAAGATCAATGAGGGCTTTGAAATGAGCATCTGCCACAATTTTAATCTATAAGCACTTTTCATTTATTCAGTTTCATTTTGGAAAAACGCGAGAGTTTTTCATTATCGATTACTTTGTATTTGACTAATATTCTCCAGGAAAATGAAAAGGAAAATGAAAATGTGGATAACTCTATCCACCTGGATAAATCACTATCCAGCAGATACACACAAGCAAAACCGACTGAGTTATCCAGTGGATAGCGTTTTCCATCTTTCGAATAACTGGGGCCTGATTTAATTTCAATTTTCTACGTTCATTAGTTAATTAAAAGATAAAAGTTCTTTAATATTCAAGTAAGACACACCTACACAGCCTTACAAATCAATGGATGGTCTGACACCTGGCAAGGTACTATCTATCACAACGATTACATCATGTTCTCTTACACATAGGGTTAACGTATAGGGAACTTGAAATATCTTTAAAATAGCAGCATAGCATGGTGTCAAACATGACAAAACGAGCTTCTACTATAGCCAATACAGCATTACCGACGTGCACGCTACGCGTACCCAGTGTACTACAAATTGAAGAAAATCTCAAACTATCGTTTCCTCCATTTATAATTTTAACTCAAAACTCTGAAGGTATAGATAGCAAAAACGACAAAAGGAAATTTTTATTTCAAACTATCATACCATGCCATAGCACTTAAACTTTCCGAGTGTGTGGTATCCTTGCTCTCCTGCGTGTCCAGTATCTCCAAACCTGAGTTGTTTAACTGGAAGGTTTGTCTTGTCAGCGAGAAGACCGCTGTCTTCACGCCAGACAAGGTCGTTGCTATCACAATTACAAACTCGGCCTCGTGATGCACAGGATCCAGTCATCCCGCATGCGCATTTGGCACTACCAGGTGATGCTCCAGCCCAGTATGCCATCTTTGTTGAGTCACGTGACATCCAAAATCCATAAGGACCGCCGAACCAGAAACTTGAACCGTAGCACTCGTACTTGATAAATTGTTCACAGTGTGAGGAGACTGTGGTGAGCATCGCCAGCTGAGACAGACTCGCTCCAATGTAATGAATGTCACGTGAGTAACAACCAGCTGGTTCACATCCAATTCCATTCTTGTCAGTCATGTCACAATACACAGTAAATGGTGCCAGACCTCCCACGCCATCTGGATCAATAACAAAATTTCCACTCGTACTGCCAACATATTTTCTTACGTCGGAACATGACTTCAGAACTCTCTGGCGGCATTTGTATCCATCGCCAACATATCTGTCACAGCTGCACATATATGCGCCGAATTCGTTGGTGCATTTGGCATGCTGATCACAGCTATGTGTCTTTCTTTCACATTCATCAAAATCTGTCAATAATGGCATCAAATAATAACATCAGTTTGCAATTCTTCAGCTCAAGAGGTGTGCGTTTGAGCATCGAAAGACGCGTAGGGAAAAGACGACCAGTTTGTACGGCACAGTAAGTGCCCATGAGGTAGAAATAACTGATGCTTAACTAATTATTTGCAATGTCTTTCAAACTACAGAAGAGGTCTTGAAGTTTAAGAGAGACTGAAGATTTTACTTTGAAACTGAGAGGGTCCTGAAGGGGTAAAATAGGAACTGTGTATTTTTAAGTTGGGAAAATGGGATTTGGTTTTCTGGGAATGGGATTTGGCCGCTGAGAATAGGAAACGAAGTCCTCAAATATGGTAATGGGATTGAGGCAATGTAATCATACCAGAATCCTGCACGTTTTGCTTGTGTCATTGTAATTAGAGCTATTGTTTTTTTTTACGACGCTGGGAATACAAAATTTAAATGAAAAAAAAATAAAAATAAAAACAAACAGAGAATTTTGGTAGTTGCAGTCAAATGACGATATCGTGAAAATTGCCTATTCTGAGTGTGCGTGGACCCCATGTATGTGTGCCTGGTTTTCAGTATATTCTTCATGTAACTCTTACTATATACCTCAAAGCACAACAAAATTGTCATTGCCCAAATCAAATATATTACAAAAGGAATAATACTGCAATACACACGGAGAATTGTAAACTAGAGATCTCCCTAAAATGTACAATAAGAGAACTAGCGAAAACAATCCGTCTCAATACTGGAATAGAGGATAGTAGAAAAAAGAATTGATTCGCCGATTGTGGCATGGAAATATTTTACATCGATTTCTTCGAGCGGGGAATCCTACGCAAGGCGACTGCATTCAGTATGTCCTTACACGAAAGGAAGGGGGGGGGGGGGGATGATTAGGATTAGGGATTAGCTCCTCGTTTCGCTGAAATAAAGTTAGTTCAATAAGACTTAACTTCACAAACTCGAAAGAAAAAATGATGCAATAACGGCAAGTGACTAATTATTGATCCAGTGACTGCTGTCTTATAACGAGTATGCTGCTAATGGCTAATTGGCCATTCGACGTACGGGTTGGGTCCTCTCGTGGTTGCACTTACGTTTTTGGTGCCAGCTTTTATGCGTAGAAACATTAGCACAGGAAATCTAAAAAGAAAAAAAAAATAATGAGAAAGGCGAGCGTCGAAATGCACCAAAGAATTCGGTAACTATTAATAATTTGCAATCTTCAACCGTATGTTGCATTAAAATGAAACAATAACTTCATCCAACCTT
The DNA here is from genome assembly GCF_036669935.1 of Montipora foliosa. NCBI lineage: Eukaryota > Metazoa > Cnidaria > Anthozoa > Scleractinia > Acroporidae > Montipora > Montipora foliosa. Next base: position 13,721,867 of record NC_090869.1, on the reverse strand, counting down.
TACTGGGCCATAGTAATGTGATCCTTTCTTTTTCTTAAAATCACTTGGCTTCATTTCTCTTGTTTCATTATTCAGCTGGCAAATTCGCCCACTGCCACCAGATTCCGTAGGATGAACGTGAAATGACTTGCATTTACTAGATCCCAGGCATTTCAGGTGACATTGAAATTCGTCTGAAACGACAGCTGTATGCAGAACATGGCCAAACAAGAAATGGCCTGGAAAAGAAAAACAATTACAGTAAGTCAAGAAAACTGTGATTCAATGATGACAGAAATTAATGTATTTTTAAATTGCGGGTTATAAACGAAGTGAAGAAGTGGTCTTCACACTGATCTAAATAATCAATTTTCTCTTATAGACACCTGAGTGGCTTCAACGAGATTCGAACCCGTGATCTTTTCGATGCCCTTAGGTAATTAAAAGTGACAGTTCGAGCTTTGTGTTTTTAAGTTAGCAGCTATGACGGACGGCAAACTGAAGCAGTGAAAAGATGAAGTTCTAGACAACTTGAAGATGCTGAAAGTACCACAGAAAAACGTTGTGGCAAATTTCGCTTTTTTTCTCCATAAGCCAAAGCGGAGATTACACACACACACACACACACACTCAGCTTACTTAATCACATTTCCTAGGAAAGAGGAGAGTGATCACTTCTCTCTTTTTTTTCCGTTTGTGGTAGAAAGCTTTTTGGGTCGGTCCGTTGGAGTAAAAACACAAAACAAAACAAACAAATCAAAAACCACAAGCAATCTTAACAAAAAAAAAACAAGAAGACAGTTTTGTTCAAAGATCCACTAAAACGCCATTCGCGTTACATGACTTTCGACGCCATTGCCGGTTAAGTTAATCGTTCTACTATGTCCACCAGAGAAATCTACGCATTTCCCACTACCCTCTCGATCCTAAGAAAATACGCGCAGAAGGCTCTATGCGCAAAGACACCACTTAGTAGGGGAGTGAAGGGCAAGACTTTTACCGACACGGAAAAAAAATAAAAAAAAATAAAATAAACGAACAAATCCCACCCAAAACATTGAGTTTCTGAAGGGCCTCAGGAAGAGCCGAGTGGCAGGAGGGCAAAACGAGCTTAGAGTTAGTGTTCACATATTTTCTTTTCGCAAACAGAAAGACTCTCCAGTGGTGGAATGCCACGTTAACTCGGGGGTTGAAGATGAAACTGAAATCCCAGTATTCGCGGAAAACAAGGAGCCTACAATTGAAATACTAGGCATATATGTGCAACGGCATTTTCACAGATCAAGGTTTTTTTTTTAGACGAGTTGTTATTACAATAGATTTGGCTTGCTCGTTCTCAATCCCTTTGGTTATAATTTCTCATGCAAGACTTGTGATTAGCTGGAAGACGAAGGAGAACTGTTTCTTACCAACGCTAATATTTCATACGCGCTTGCCGCACATCGAACATCGAATGTTCTGCCCGCTGAGTTACACTCAAGACACATCTCCCTAGCCTCATTTTGGCGTTCACTATTGCAATATTACAATAAGGCCCTAGATCTGTATGACTTTGACGTCATCAGGACCTGAAGAACAATCTTTCCCAGGGTGAGGTGCAAAATAGCGAGGACTATTCTATGCCCGCCGTCGCGCTGCTTTTCGCAATTTGAACTTTTGTTTTGTTTCATTTTGAATTTTTTTGTTCATATATGAGAAGCTTTAGTTATTTCTCATTAACGAGGAATCTACTGTAATTGGCTAAACTGTAGTGGCCTCCCTGCCTAATAATTCTATGTTTATAAGTATCTTATGCCATTAAGGCGAAGATAAATAAAAATGTTAAATGAGAGTCCTGGTTGGTACACTTTTTGAGTGGTATGCGAGCATTGCCTCTGCTTAATTACGATAACTTACGCCGAAAGTTTCAATGTATATCATAATTTAATAAGTAATCACATGATCTTTCTTTTCCGAGTGCTTATCCATCATGCGATTACCAGAACTTATTCTTAGGAACGCTCTTTCAAGTCGTTTTAGGATTTTCTCAAATGTGTTCACCACAAATAACCGCGATATACATTTGAGCTAACTTGAGTTTCAGGCCCGCCTTGCTTACGGAACCCGCGCCCGCAGTGCGCGCGGCTGTCGAAACTGTGCTATCCTGTCAATCATTTGCCCTTTCACCGGAAACAATGCATTTCGGTTGTGCGTGTCGATCTACCCCCGTCGAAAGGAAGCGATTAAAGTCTTTATTCGCGAAGTTAACTCAAATAAATACATTATCAATACGGTTTTGCCGTCTTCTTACACTTGATTCGAAAATACCAGCCTGAATTCGTCTTAGATTAGTTAGAAAAAGCACAAATAAAAGCCAAAGCACAACAGCTTACGTTCGAATTCTGCTCGCCGACAACCCAAGTTTGTTGACAAAAAAATTGCCACAAAATGTTTTAAATGGTTTTCTGGCTCTCTATTAATAGCGCTCACGTGCATTTTAAATGGAGTATCGGGAAAGAAAAATTGTCAAGCTGATATTTGTTTCGTATAAACATATCTTTTCAAGTAGCGAAAATTTGTATAAGCACTACAAAACTTTTACTAACCATTGCCCGAAGGAACACCTTTGAAAAGCTGCAAGGAAGCCGCTGATGAATTTTGCACAAAAACCTCGGCCCCTAACACCGGAAAGCCAGACTTGGAAAGTTTTTCAGCGGAAGGCTCACTAAAGAAGAGTTTCTAGAGCTTGCCCTCCCGCAGGTCGCCAGAAAGGTGCAAACAAGCTGATTCATGTCTGAAAAGAGTAAGGTCTAGAAGGTGCAGTCAAATTTTGTTTCTTGTATTGAGCAAACATTTATTCAAAACTTTTCTCTCACTCCCAAATAAGAACTTGCTGTGTCTTGCAATTCTACAGTGAATTACTATTAGGCCAATACGAGAATCAACATCAAAGAGGCACTCCCAGGGGTTTGAGGGAAGAAGAGAACATGGCTTATTTGAACTGGGGAACAGAGGAACAATAGCAAAAAATTTTAGGGAACAAGGGAAGAAAACCAATATTTAAATTTTAGGGATCAAAAGGCTGGGAACAAGTTTCAAAGTAATTTGGGGAACAAGGAAACACAAGAAAATATCTAAAGGGAACAAGGACTCCTCTCCCCAGGAGGCCCTCATCAAATGTTCTGCCTCTATCCAACAGCTCAAACAAGCTATTCCAACAATTTTTGAATGACCAACAGGAAAAGAAGACTCTCTAAGATAAACAAATTATTTATAATAATTATCACTTGAGCATGCGAAACAATGCTCAGATGCTTATGAGCACCCTCATGCCCATGTTTGTAAAAAAGCACCATGAAGTATTTCTTGCGGCTGGTTTAGGCATTGTTTCATCTTTCAACATCGGGCAAAACCAAATCAACTCCATTCTCAGAGGGCACTGGGGAAAGAGGCTAGAAGAAAAAACTTGCATTAATCCAATTCTTCCAAGGTAATCTTTACAGAATAAGATTGTTGAAGGAACACTTTTGAGTGCCAACCTTAAGCCTTTTAAAACAAGCGCAAACAATATTAATAGTCTTTAAATTCACAAAATGTCAAACAGCACATTTTATTCTCATATTCAATTAGCTTAGGCCGCAATATTCCTTAAAACTATGCAGAACTATTTACCATAAAATGTGGAACATTTCCTGCCTATCTAAATATACTGCAAAAGGGCTCCAAAAAGCAACCAGTTAAGTTTTTAGATAAAGATATACACAATACCTAAAAAATAAATTATTTGATGTGATCAAGACATTGAATGACCAAGCAATAAATAAATGGCAGCAATGTATGTTAGGTTCACAAAAAGGGAAAAAAATATTCCTCAACTGATGTTTCAATATGCATATTTTAAATTAAT
>NC_090869.1:13700502-13713002 GCF_036669935.1 Montipora foliosa | reverse complement strand
TGTCAGTTGTGTTCTCTATAATATTGTTGGTTCGTTTGAATTTTACGTACTTGTAACGAACATTTAATCTACAAAGAATCATTGTATTGATAGTTATATATATATACGAATTATCTTGTAAAAATTTTAATGTTACACTCACTATGGCTGAAGATGATGTTTGAAACATCGAAACATGTTCCGAAAATTCAAAAGTGTGGTTGTATTTTTTAAAATATTAATACAGAGATATTTTTGCGCGGTTTAAAACTATCCGGAGAAAGTAGATCTTAGTAAGTACTCTTAGTATTCAAAAGAAATTGGGGGTAACCAAGCATTTTTGAGAGATAATTAAGCTTCAATTTGAAAGAGAACGCCATACATTGCTTTGTCTTTTAAAGCTTTTTACAAATATTATTCATGAATTATCTTTGAAAAATGCGTGGTCACCCCCAATTTTCTTTTTGGATTTCAATAACACTTGTTAAAATCTACATTTCCTGCATAATCACACACCGGGGCAAAAATATCTTTAATTAGTAGGCACCATCCTTAATGGGGATATCCTACCTCATGACTAACATTTTTTTGTTATGAATCAATAGTTAACTTCACTATGATGTCCGACATGGAACTTCACCAAAAAGTAACCAGGCTTTATTTGAGTATGTCTTCAGTGTTCATTACCATAACACTAGGTCTTGTGAGTCTAACGATCTCTACATAATATAAAGCGTTCGAGAATGTGCATCCAAGCAAATTCTTTTTCTAGAATCGGAGCAACAATTGACCGAATGCATAAATGGCGTCACTAGCCTCGCTCTCAAGCAACATTTATTTTGTATTTTGTCCATACAAACGAGGTTAGTGAGGCTAATTAGCGCATAAACAACAGCATATTTTTTTGGCCGCCATTTATGCATTCGGTCTATAGGAACAAATTCCTTTATCCTTACGAAATCTCCCAAAAAATGTGTAAACAAAAAAATAAATCGACGACTTGTAATTTACTTATCCAAAGCATACCGGTCTAGATTAGCCTTTGGTACCTGCCGGTCTGCTTAAATGTGAAGCTGTTCTGATTGTAAATAAAATGCGCAAGTTTTAAAGATTTACAAAACGAAACAGAAAAAAATAACAAGAAAAATTGAACTGCGAACAGACCCGAACATCATCTGAGTGTCCAAAGTAAGTATGAAGGCTCAAATTGTACATGGCATACCGAGAAGATGCTCCGACCAACTTAGTCACGTGGGTTGGCCAAGATGGACGATGAATATTAGCTCCGTTGTTATTCAGTTTTTCGTTTGTTTAAATGCTCTATAATCTCTTCCGTTTTTTATGTTAGTCTATATTTTAATTGTTAATAAGACAATGCCGTTCTTAAAAAGGAAAACCAAGCGCTAAAAGTCCAAGTGGAAACCTTATCTGAAAAGATGCAAAGACTTCAGGAGAAATTTGATCGAATGCAACTGTTATCTTCGTCGGGACTTGTAAATGCTGATCCGTCCATCATCAGAGAGGATGCCAAAAGTCTTGAATTCTTAAGTAAGGAACATGACAAGTGACAGCCGAATGAAAGCAAGCTCGTTCTCGCCAGGATGAACTGATTTAAAAGATTGATGCTATTGGCCAAGCCGTCGACGAAATAGAAGAGTATAGTTACAAGTTTAACTTAAAAATCGTCCGATTGCCGGAAATTAACGAAAAAAGAATCACCAGAAGAATCTAGTTCCTCACTGTCAATCTTTTTCAGGAGATGGAGCTGAAATCACCATTCATGACCGGTAGCCTCGCAGCTCCTACAAGGTCTCACCTGATTGGAGACCACCCTTGAGGTTTAACAAAAGAACAAATAACAGAAACAATGGCCCTTTTGTTTTAGGCCTAGGGTAACAGAAACAATGGTCCTTTTGTTTTAGGCCTAGGGTCCATTGTTTCTGTTACTTGTTCTTTTGTTAAACCTCAAGGGTGGTCTCCAATCAGGTGAGACCTTGTAAGAGTTGCGAGGTGACCCTTCATGACATCGACATAGTAGCACAAGGCGTTCCAACAAGGGAAGCGCATGCTGACCAATTGTTTGAAAATTCGTTAGGCGACGTGATTGGCAAGAAACAAGGTGATTAATCTGCGAAATGAGACTCAAAACTTACGCCCAGCTAAATTAAGGGCCCACTGACGTATTTTTTGCGGTGCGTTGCTAAGGATGTAATGGTTAAGTAATTTGAGAGAATTTGGCATTATTTTGGTCAGTTTCCAACTTTTGTAAGCCCATGACCCTAAATATGACGTCATCATACCACGCCCATGGTCACGTGACCAATAAAAGAAAATTCTAAATTTGTCTCCGAGCTACGCAATTTGGGTATTTTTTCTCAAACCGGAAGTCAGTTCGTTTACGCATGCGCAGTTGATCTGAGAACGAGCGCTAGGAAGGGCGAGGAAAAACCTTCGATGGAAACAACAGTTTGTGCGGTGACTTTTGCTTGTGAGTGGGTTTTCTTGTCAGCTCATGATATGATGACGTCAGTTACCGATTGTCTTTGATGACGATTTCAAGTTTTTTTTTTTGCTTCATAATGTTACGAGCTTAAGGCACAATTTGAAAAATCTCCAAGTGCATCTACTTTGAGATCGAGAGCACCATTCTATTGTTACCACAATCCTACGTTATGTAAGACATATTTTATCCAAACCTTTAGCTGACATAATGAACAAGTCACTCAGTGAGGGTGTGTACCTTTCTAAGCTAAAGCATGCGAAACTTATACCAGTCTATAAATCCAATGGAATTAACTGAAGAGAGTGGAGTGTCACGTGCAGTGCTAGATTTCTATCCCGTACGAACCATGTGAGCGTTAGCCCTATTGATGGAACTGGGCCCACACAAGGACAGAGAAAAACTCTGACCAAGGTGGGAATTGAACCCACGACCTTCGGGTTAGATCTCCGCCGCTCTACCGACTGAGCTACAAGGTCGGACGGGAGCAGGCCGTGGGAACTGAAGATGTTAAAGTCACGGCAATTAACATGTACAAGTACAAGGAAAGGTTACGTTTATACAAACGTTGGCCGTGTAGCACTTATATTTTAAACAGAATTAACTAAAGAGAGTGTAGTGTAACGTGAAGTGCTAGATTTCTATCCCATATGAACCATGTGAGCGTTAGCCCTACTGATGGAACTGGGCCCACACAAGGACAGAGAAAAACTCTGACCAGGGTGGGAATTGAACCCACGACCCTGTGTGGACCAAGTTCCATCAGAAGGGCTAACGCTCACATGGTTCATATGGGATAGAAATCTAGCACTTCACGTTACACTACACTCTCTTCAGTTAATTCTGTTTAAAATATAAGTGCTACACGGCCAACGTTTGTGTAAACGTAACCTTTCCTTATTAATCCAATGATGTGACTGCCCCTGGAAGCTATCGACAAATTTCTTTGTTATCCAATTTTAATTGTATTTTTGAAAAAGTAATGTTCACGCGACTTAAAATCTTCCTTGACCAAAACGAAATTCTTTTCACATCCCAATATTGTTTTAGAGATAAATACCCTACACAACATGCAATACTAAACACTCAATGGCTGGTGCCTTGGGAAACATTTCATTTTGTTTTTCGAGAATCTCAATGTTTCCCCGAGGCGCCGCCGAGGGAAACATTGGGGGAAACAAAATGAACTGTTTCCCGAGGGACCAGTCATTAAGTGATTTGTTATATATCACAAAAAGAAAAACGTTCAACGGCAACAGCAACAGCGGTCGTCGGTCAATATCATTAGCGCGGGTAACAGTGCACTGTTACTGTTGCACTGGACCCGACCGCATGAGCGGACGTTGATTTTAACGCTAGGTCAAAAATTGGTAAACTTCTTGCCTAAATTCTTTTATTTTACCGGGGCACTTCTGACAGAGCTGCTGTTTGCATCAAGAGAGACAAAATTCTTGTCACTTTAAAGGTTTCTACAGATATATATGGGAAGAAAACGCTCGAAGCGTGATTCTGATTCCTCGGTTGGAGAGAACATGGCCGACACAAACTATCAAGATTTGAAAGACTCAATCGACGCTATGACCAAAGTAGTCACTACTGAAGGTTTCGCGACGATTCACGCTGACATGGATAAGCTCCGTATTGAGTTTAAAGCTGATTTGGACGAAGTAAGGGGAAAGATCAGAGAACTTGAGTCAAGTTTAACTTACAGCCAAGAAGAATTTAACAGATTATCTGAAAAGGCCGTCAAAACTTCGGAGCAACATGAAAAAGCTATAGCAACTTTGACCGAGCACATCGAACAACTTGAGCAACAGCTAAAGGAAGAAGTGGAGAACAATATCAAACTAGAGCAGTACACACGCAGAGAGAACCTGCGATTTAACAACATAAAGGAATCAGAAGGTGAAAACTGCAAGTCTATTGTAACCAACATCATTCAGAACGCGTTGGGCGCAGATGTAACACAGATCCGTTTTCACGCAGTACATCGAGTAGGGAAAAGAGTGGAAGGTAAAAATAGGCCTATAATTGCTCGTTTCGTAAGCCGAGAAGACAGAGACACGGTATGGTCCAAGAAAGGTAAGATGAAGTCGTCTTCTAGTTATACCGACGCCTACATAACAGAGGATTACGCGCGAGCTATTCAGCTTGAAAGAAGAGCTTTAATCAAAGCTATGATGAAAGCAAGGGATGAACAGGGAATTCAAAATGCAACTGTCAGAGGCCGTTACCTAATCATAAACAACGAGCGCTATGATCACAAATCTATCCCTGAGTGCCTAAAGTAAAACGCTTTTTACAAACTTTTAAAACCCTCCATGAACCTCGGAACATTTTAATTATGCCATATGCAAATTTTACGGCAAGAAGACCAATTCGCAACTGGTGTTGATGATGAAGTTTTCTAACACTTTGGCCTGTTGGGAATATGGCCTTATAAAACGGGATCTTAACACTTTTACGTTTTTGTTTTGTTTTTATGTACTGTGCATGATATCTCGAGTAGGTCCAAACATTTATTTGTTTAATTTCTCCATGAGTATTCTTTTTGTGCGTCAGGTTGGCAAGTTGAGTGTCTGTGTATTTATTTATTTATTTTTTTCTTGTTTACTGGCTTTTTTGCCTCTTGTAATTGCTTTCCAACTGAAAATTACACGTACTCAGTATTTAATGGGCAGTTGTTGCATGGCCTTGGTGATGAGGCGTTAAGGAATAGATTCAAAAACACCGCCACAAGATTAACATGGCTTTGACAATAGCCTCTTTCAATGTTCGGGGACTAAGAGATAACGCAAAGCGAAGGGAAGTGTTCAACTGGCTTCGATCGAAAAAGTTTTCAATTTGCATGCTACAAGAAGTTCACTGCACTGAAAACACTAACCACGCATGGTCTGCTGAGTGGGGCTATCAAACTATTTTTAGTGCGTACGAAAGTAATAAAGCTGGAGTATGCATACTTTTTAATAACAACTTTAGTTTGCAAATTGAAAGAACTTTCGTTGACCCCTCAGGGCGCTTTATAATTTGCGACATAAAGGCCAATGATAAAAGTTTAACCTTGGCTAACATTTATGCTCCAAATGATGACAACCCAGCTTTCTTTTTAGATTGGTTTGTACACCTTGATGACTTCAAATGTGACGATATTATCATAGAAGGTGATTTCAACCTTGTACTTGATGTAGAGAAGGATAAATCGGGCGGTCTCTCAAAAACGCACCAAAACTGTCTTAAAATCATCAAGGAGTTCTCTGAGAAACTTGATCTAGTTGATATATGGAGAGCTTTGCACCCGGAAACTAGTAGGTACACATGGAGACGACGCAGCCCTAACGTACAGTGCAGGCTCGATTTTTTCTTGATTAGCCAAAGTGTTGCTAATATTACAACCCTCTCTGATATCCACCCAGGATACAAATCAGATCACTCTATGATAATATTAAAATTATCCCTGCACTCAAATTCTAAGGGACCGGGACTATGGAAAATAAATGCATCTTTTTTGACTGAAGTCGATTACATCAACCAAATTAAGGAGACTATTCAGGAAACGCTTGATGAATACAGAGATGATGACTTCATCAACCCCTCACTTCTTTGGGAAATGATTAAACTAAAAGTTCGTGAGAAATCATTATCTTATGCAAAGCATAGGAAGAAACAAACAAAACAACGTGAAATGGAGTTAGAATAATCAATGGTCAAATTAGAGGAGAAACTCGACAATGGAAACCTCACTGAGTCACAAATCTCACACCTTGAAGGTGAAATTGATAAACAAAAGCTTGAGTATGAAAAGATAATTGAACATCGTACAAAAGGCGCAATTTTGAGATCAAACGCCAGATGGTACAATGAAGGAGAGAAGAATACAAAGTACTTTTTAAGTCTAGAGAAAAGGCATTTTAAACAGAGCACAATCAGTCAAATTAAGGTTAGTGATAACGCTTTCATCAACTCCGATGGAGATATTCTATGTGAGTGCACGTCTTTTTATAAGAACCTCTATGAATCTAAAGTTACGTTAACCAACTTTCTTGACACGTCAGCTTTCTTTGACGGTGAAAACGATACGGCCATTAAGGATTACGAAAGAAATGCATGTGAAGGAAAACTTAATGAAAAAGAGGCTCTGGATGCTTTGAAAACTATGGAACCTGAAAAAACTCCAGGCACCGATGGCTTACCAGCTGAATTTTATAAAGTCTTTTGGAGAGACATATCTTCTACTTTAATCGACGCATTAAATTACGCCTACGAAACAGGAAAACTTTCAGTCACCCAGAGAAGAGGAGTTATTAAGCTTATCCAAAGAAAGACGCCGAGCCGTATTTTATTAAGAACTGGAGACCTTTAACACTGCTTAATTGCGACTATAAAATAGCGGCTAAGGCAATTGCTGGCCGATTAAAGATTTTTCTTCCTAATCTAATAAACAGTGACCAAACTGGCTTTATAAAAGGTGAAAACATTACACTATTACAAAGTATCATTTGTTATGCAAAAGAAGAAAATATGACAGGACTACTTTTGTTTCTTGATTTTGAAAAAGCTTTTGACACAATAGAATGGACTTTCATTAAAAAAAACTCTTAACTATTTTGGTTTTGGCGATAGTTTAATACAATGGTTCACAATTTTTTACAGCTGTCCAGAGAGCTGCATCTTAAATAACGGATGGACGAGTGAATTTTTTGAAATCCAAAGAGGTGTTAGGCAGGGTTGTCCCCTCTCACCCTACTTGTTCGTTTTATCGGTTGAAATGTTAGCCAAAGATATCCGCAGAAATAAAAAAAATTGGCGGTTTTCTGATAAATAATGAAGAAATAAAGTTAAGTCAATATGCTGATGACACAACGTTAATTCTAGATGGATCAAGGGTTTCTCTAAAAGCTTGCCTTCAAACCCTGGACGACTTTTACAAAGTTTCGGGTTTGAAATTGAATGATAAAAAAACAGAGGCACCATGGATTGGAGCAAAATGTGGGAGCAGTGATGTTCCTTTTCCTGAGAGGAATTTTAAATGGCCAAAATACAAAGTGAAAACTCTAGGAATCTGGCTTTCAGTTCACCCGGAGGAAACCACTGATTTAAATTACGACAAAAAACTTGTAAAGGTCAGGAATATATTAAGCAGCTGGAACTACCGCAGATTGATACTGATGGGTAAAATAGCAGTACTTAAAAGCCTTGTTGTCTCGCAACTTGTTTATATCTTATCACCGCTACCTTTAAATGCAAAGGCTATTAAAGAAGTAAACAAACTTCTTTTCGCCTTCCTGTGGAATGGTAAAGGAGACAAAATTAAGCGAAACACTATCATTAATGACTATCCAAACGGGGGCCTTAAAATGATTGATATTGTTTCTTTTAGTAAGTCTTTGAAAGCCAACTGGATAAAAACATATTTGGATGCAGAAAACCGAGGCAAATGGAAATTGTTCTTTGATCTTGAGTTAAAGGCTTTCGGCGGAAAAACAGTTCTTACTGGCAACCTTAACACAAATGACTCTAAATATATTCTTCAATCTAAAGATAGCTTTATTAGTGAAGTCCTGAAAATTTGGGCAGAAATTAATTTCGAAGGCCGAATAATTTCAGAGAATCACTCGCTCGTATAATTCGCTGATTAGAATTGACAACCGCCCCGTTTACTACCCTGAGTGGCATTGTGCAGGTGTTACAATGGTGAAACATTTGAAGGACGATTGCAATAATTTTCTTTCTCTCACAGAATTGCAGACTAGGTACGGAATAACAGTTTGCCCTCTTAAGTACTGCAGAATTTTGTCCACAATTAAACTCTTATGGAAAACACATCAAAACAGCTTTGTACCCAATGATCCTAAAAACGAGTATGAAAGTTTTTCAACTAAACTACTGAAAGCTCAAAAAGCAAACAAACTAGTTTACACAAAACTTATATCCAGGAAAATGGTACCTCCTAGGCAGGCTCAGCAGAAATGGATAAAGGAATGCGGTATAGAAGACGAACAATGTATTAAGTGGCATGAGACTTACCTACTAGCTTTTAAGTGCTGTACAAGCACAAGACTTCTCGAATTCCAGTTCAAGGTTTTGCACAGACGAATAGCAACTAACGAATTCTTAGTTAAAATCGGCCTAAAAGACTACCCAAACTGCTCCTTTTGCAACGATGAACCAGAAAAACTTAGTCACCTCTTATGGTCTTGTCCCAGAGTGACCGCTTTTTGGACATTCTTCAATTCAATTTTCTCATAGCATTAGGTTTGATGCCAGACTCCTCCAAAAATCATTGCCAAATGAATTTTTGCCTCCTTTTAGCAAGACATGATATCTGGATTTGTAAAAACAGTAAAAAGCTACCAAAGGTAGAAGGCTTTTTCAGATACCTTAAGTCGACCTATCTATTTGAACAAAAGTCTGCAGGCACCTTACAAACAAAGTGGGAATTACTGAAAACTTTAATTTAGAAACCCGCTCTTCTTTTCCTGCCTCTTTTACTTTGATAAGTCCCTAAACTAACAAATCCTTCACCGCCTTTTCGCAACAGCCTTGCAACTGACAGCCCTTAAACTTTAATGCTTTGATTTTCTTTTCGGTAGGGGTGGCAATGTATACTGTTTTACTGTAAATATGTAAATATGTCTATCCTGTAAGTAAGTGGTTTGTTTTGTGTGTGTGTGGAATAAAAAAAAAAAATTAATTCAAAAAAAAAAAAAAAACAGTGCACTGTTCCCCTCTGACGTCATAGATTTTACACTGTTGCCCGCTCAGAGTCTTTTGGCGGGAAACAGTTTTATTGTTAGATGTCATGTGACCTCGAAGTAACCAATGAGAGCGCGCTGCTAAGGGAAAAAAACAGCTATATAATATATAGAACGTTTTCACTGTCAAGCAATAAAAAAATAAATCGAAAACCATCCAGTGGAAAAAGTCAAGAATTCTTGATGTTGTAGAAGATAAATGAAGAAGACACTTCTCCAAGTTTTAGGCCTGTGCGTTTCCCCAAACTTCAGATATTCGTCGAAATGTTTCGCAGAAATTTACAGAGCCCAGTATGAAAACGCCATGTTGGTGCACATCTGTGGTGCACCAATATGGCGGCCGGAAAATAGTGTCAACATCTGTTACTTAATTTGGCTATCTAGGCGAGTGATCATCTGTACTTAACAGACAGCTATTTACCTAAGCACTTTTCCTAATGCTTTAAATTCTAAAAAGGCTGAAAACCATGAGATAAATATATATTTCTCAATAAACTCGATCGTCGCCTGGTGTCACGCACCGCTATAACTCCGGCAGAAATTCAAAATGCTCTGGTTTCCAAACGAAGCACGCTATTGAGCTTTAAAATTGCAAATGGATACAAATTTACCGCCTCTTATGCCTGATGAGGATAAAAACTTTCGTGGCTCCTTAGTTTTGGATTTTAGAAAATGATGACGTCACGTGAAAACGATCTATATTGTTAATACTGTTCAAAGTAAAATGGACAAGAAATTATACACCTATAAATTTTCATTGACTTTAAAAAAGCATTCGATACAGTCATCCACACAGTTTTGCTAAGTAAGTTACATCAGTATGGCATTAGACGCGTTGTAAACAATTGGTTCTCTTCACGCTTAAGTGGACGTGTGCAAACTACTGAAGTAGAAATGAAAGTATCCGCTAAATAATAAAGATACAATGTCCTGCGGGGTCCCACAAGGTTCTGTGTTAGTCCTCTACTCTTTTTGATATATATAAATGATATCCCTAACTCTTAACTACTACCTGCTACCTGCAAGTTGCGAAGCATTATCACTGTAATTTGTATCTTAAATTAATAAAATGATAATGATGGCAATGAAATGATGATGATAACCATTAAGGACAAGCGTTTTAACGAACAAATATTTTCCAAAAGTCATCACCAGGGGTCAAGGCAAGGTAACCAGAATTGCCAGGATGTAAATCATCGCACAACCGATATGAACCATCAATTAGCCAGTGATAAGTACCAAAAGCAAAGGCAGGGTAGATGTTTAACCTGTCTTCAATTCGATTGTGCCCCCATTTGCCAACTTCATACCGCAGACCTTCTAATCCCCATTTGTTACAAAGTTGCGCCAACTTTGAGTTGTCGTCTTCCATTTTGACAAATGACTGGCAGGCGCTTGGTTGGACATCCGTCTGACCAACGAAATACTTGACTACATCTTCGCCAGAGCTATTAGCGGCAGTTGACACGTGGAACGTCCGTCCCTTTTGTTTCCTGCAGTGGAATCGCAGTTGAGTGAATGGCAAAATGGCCCGTAACTGAGCCATGGCTGTTTTACTGAGGACCATCTGACCGCTTGCGATGCCACGATAGGAGTTATTTAACGGCACTTTATAGGGAGGACTTATCTTTGACACAATATTGGAGATAAGTAACCAGCCTCCTGGAAGTAATCAACAGCAAACAGTTAAAGGTCAGAGACAAAATAAAAACAGACAGTTCAACAAGGGCATTTTTATTGCGATGAATAGTAACATAGTAGTAAATATAAACAATTAATAGTGGTAAATTGTCACGACTTAATGTTGTCAGCTTTAGGAAATTCCATCAGATTGGTGTAAATAATGCTGCAAACTGGCTCATGTGTTTATTATCTCTCATTTTTGTGACTTCAAAAGGGCAGCTGAATGAGCATCGTAATCTCACCTCCATAAGTAGTCATGTCGCAGATGACTTTTAAAGGGTTTCCACTATTTTCTGGGTCAATCCAGTAATACCCGTCTCCTTCAGAGTCGCCTGCGTCTAATATGTCCTTACACGAAAAGGCGGGATGATTAGGGTTAACTCCTCGTTTCGCTGAAATGAAGTTAGTTCAGTAAGAGTTAGCTTAACTTTACAAACTCGTAAGAAAAATGATGCAATAACGACAAGTTACTAATTAGTGACTGCTGGCTTATAACGAGTGAGCTAATTGGCTAATTGCCATTCGACGTACGGGTTGGGTCGTGGCTGCACTTGCTTTTTTGGTGCCAGCTTTTATGCGTAGAAACATCAACACAGGAAATCTAAAATGAGAAAAATTTCATCAGAAAGGCGACGGTCGAAATGCACCAAAGAATCGATAAATAATTATTAATAATTTGCATTCTTCAACCGTACATTTCATTGAAATGTAAGAATAATTTCATCCAACCTTTACTGGGCCGTAATAGTGTGATCCTTTCTTCTTCTTAAAATCACTTGGCTTTGTTTCTCTTGTTTCATTATTCAGCTGGCAAATTCGTCCACTGCCACCAGATTCCGGAGGATGAACGTTAAATGACTTGCATTTGCTAGATCCCAGGCATTTCAGGTGACATTGAAATTCGTCTGAAACGACAGCTGTATGCAGAACATGACCAAACAAGAAATGTCCTGGAAAAACAACAATTACAGTAAGTCAAGAAAACTGCGTTTTACTTTGAATGGATGTAGTTTTGAAGTGAGAGTTTTAAACGAAACGGATACTTAGTCTTTGCACTTATCTAGTTAAGCAATTTTCTCTTACAACACAATTTTTTAAGTTGGCATTTTCTGAAGTGAGGCAAAATTTGTAAGCCAAGTAATCTAAAATAGGTTTTGTACCAATGTCAAGAACGTTGGATGATATCAGGATCTTACTCTCAATTTTTGACCGAAGTACCGGACACTATGGGATAAGGAAACCTTTATTCAATAGATAAAAAACATGTGCTTCATAATTCAATCATGAAGCCATGGCTATCAGGTGAGGATCACAAGTACTCACAAATCATTATCTAATCAAACATTCGACACAGAATATCAAATCTATTTTATGAACTTCACGAGGAAAATATTTCACTTAGGTTTGGAGTATAACGAACTATTCCTGTGCGACAGGTAGCGTATTTTTGTAATATTATAGAGCTGTGTACTATAAACAGCTGGAAACATGCACGCTGTACAACTAACATAGTTTCTGTTGAGTAACGCCTTGACGAATACCGTTACAGAATATTGAAAATGAACTCAGTTAAACTCCATAGTGGT
>NC_090869.1:13683002-13690502 GCF_036669935.1 Montipora foliosa | reverse complement strand
CGCCTGTGTGGCTGAAACATGTTTTGTATCCAGTGCTGTGTTTCACCCAAATGAAAACTTTGAAGACGCATTGATCAGCACGGTTGCGGAGAGTACAGACGGATGCAAAAGCTCTCCGCTTGTAGAGCAAGGATGGACAATGGAAAACGAAGTCTTTTAAAACCGATGGCATCAATTTCAGTAAAAAGAGCCTGTGAAAATGCATGACAGTTGACAAGTAGGCAACAACCATGTTGGTATACACTGCGCTTACAACGGCTAATTTTTCGAGGTGACGTTCTTCTTTCTTTCCTTAAGCAATATAAGGCGAGATTGCTGTTATAATTTTGTTAGCGAACGGGACTTTGGGCGTGATGCCCAACGAGTTTATTTGCTAAGCAGAAATGTCTCTGATGAGTCCCTTGGTCGGGATGAAGCGAGCTTCGTAAAACTAACCACGAATGATGTATTTTCACAAGTAACTGTCAACTTTATGGTCAATTTTCACTCGTCAATTTGTGCATTCTGGAATCCTTATGCGATGTAAAGCGAGATTGCTGTCATAATTTTGTCAGCGAACGGGACTTTAGGCGTGATGCCCAACGCGTTTGCCAAGCAGAAAGGTCTCTGGTGAGTCTCATGGTCGGGGTGAAACGAGCTTCGTACGACTAACCGCGAACAATGTATTTTCACAAGTAACTGCCAACCTTACTATCAATTTTCACTCGTGAATTTGTGCGATCTGGAATCCTTATGCGATATGTAAGGTGAGATTGCTCTCATGATTTTGTTAGCAAACGGGACTTTGGGCGTAATGCCCATCGAGTTTGCTAAGCAGAAATGTCTCTGATGAGTCCCTTGGTCGGGATGAGACGAGCTTCGTAAGACTAACCTCGAACAATGTAATTTCACAAGTAACGGTCAATTTTATTGTTGACTTTCTTGTATTTTACGAATTCAGACAAGCCTTGATGAATCCTCGGCTATATATCATAAACTAAGAAAGTATTTCTGTTTTTTTCAATTTATTTTTCGAAATGACTATTACGGTTGACGTTTACCTACCGGTTTGCAGATGAAAAAGACTTCCGCAAGAGCTATCCGTAGAAACTTCCCACAGGAGGTTGACAGTTGCTAAGACCGCCCAAGTGAACCAGAAAAAAGCAGTTTTCATCGCTACAGTCTTTTTCAACTGATCGAACAAGTTTCCCTGGCCACTTCCAACGGAGGATACTCCCTCTTTATGGCCTAAACCTTTATAGTGGTTTCTTTCATATTGGTAAATAAGCTATTTAATTAAATATGTACATTATATTAATTAATTTTGAGCTTTAGTTGATGGCAATGATCCATCAAGCTTTTTAAACCTCTTTATTCACGAGGCCGTTTTCGTTTTTGTTTTTTTTTTTTTCTGTTTCTTGGATTTTGTTTTTGGTTTACTTTGTTTTGTTTTGTTTTTTAGATTATAAAATGTTTCCAAAAGAGAAGAGGAATATTACGACTTCAAGGTTGGAACTGGTTTTTGCCCACACGGCTGCCAACCTAGTGAACAACGTGGAATCTTTTCTTTTAATGTTATTCGTGAGGCTGTTTAACGTTTCATATAGAGACACCAGGTTCCAAGTTAAGATAGGGTTTAACTTAAACGGTTTAGTTTTAAGATTCATTCTGTAGTTTAGTCGAAAAACGTCTCTAATGAGGTTCGCTGTTGGACAGCCTCGGGCAACTTGTGTGAAACGGGCCATTATAAAATCAAAAAATAACAAAGATGGTTTTACCTAATTTTTGCAAGGGTTCCAGAAAATACTAACTTGGTTTTACAATTAGTAAACCTGTCTTGATTGGGCACAAATGAGCCAATTTCAGACAGTGTTGCCGACAATTCGTAGGTAATTAAATAACTTCTATATATTTTATATTAATTCGCGCTTTTTTGGGGCCTCTTCATATGAGCCCGGTTGACCGGGTTGGCTCGGTTACCGAGATGAACAATATCTAGTAGCCGATATTCGCAGGCTAAGCTAATTAAAAGCGTAACCAATGCATGGAGATGGTCAAGAAACGCCGGCAAGTTCCTTTGCTTTGTGTTTTTGTCCGCATTGCATGCATTATTTGACGAAAATGACGAAAACGTCATTGTCAGGTATATATGTTTTTATTTATTTATTTTTATTTATTCAATATTTATCCAGGGGCATCCAATTTAGCACAGCTAGTTTAAATGGAGCCCTGACACAGCACAAAACAAAGACATAGAACATTCAAAACAAGACAAATAATTAAGTGATAAATGCAGCATGTACCGCAGGTGTTACTGTTTAAGATGCAGGCGCTTTAGTTTGATTTAAATAGGTAGTAGCCAAAACGCGGGGCCGGGGCCGGTGTTGGGGTCGGGGACGGAGTGTCTTTTTTTTGGTAGTAGCCAAACGCGGGGCCGGGGCCGGGACCGGGACCAGGGGTCGGGTTTTTTTTTTTTTTTTTTCAAAAAATTTTTCGTTTCAATTTTTGTAGTTATTCTCCCGTACTGTTATTTTCTAATGTTCGGCATCTTTCCTTCATCTATGTTGGAAATTAGTCAAAAAATATAAGGAACGAACGGAAGCTTCGAAGGGGACATCGTTTGCTTTTCGAAAAGAATTTCCGACTGAAATTTAATACGTTAAACCAAGTCCAGAAATATATACATCGAAACTGCAAACGCGCAAATTACTTTTTCACTTTCCTCCGATCAAGAACGTTAAAGACAATCAATAGAAGAAATCAAACCATAAGATCGTGTAGATTAGAAGACACAAATTGTAATATATTCAAGAAATCAGTTGCATTCTTCTTTTAGCCTATCGCCGGCATTCCAAAACAGTAATCTACTTCTGTAATATTTTCCTTTCAGTCGACTAGTTCAACGACATATCGATCGAGCAGCTACAATAGTACGAATAAAAATCTGAAAATCTGCAGGATCCTTAGTGGCGTGATCTTGCCTTAAAGTAGTGCCTCGTACGTAGGTGCGAATCACCTAGAGACACTGAAAACTCGCTGAGCTCCACATTTTAAAACCGCATTTTAATGTTTACTTCGTAAGGAACTTCTCCGCAATACAATTAAAACGAAACAGAACGTAGCCATAATTCCACTATGGTCGTCACGCAAACGTTCTCAGTTGCTTGTTTTCGCAAAATTGTTCTAAGTGTGGTTGTGCTTTTTCTCGTAAAATTGGATTCGATCCCCTGAAGTCCGAATAGAATTGCTAGCAAGTTCCTGTGCGACTGACTTTACTACAAACCGTTTGTGGTAAATCCTGTAAATCAGACAACAATATTGACAACAACACGAACAAACAAGCAAAAAGAACATTGCATGACTGCGTGACGATCATCGTGGAACTGTGATTCTGTTGTTTTGTTTTTTTTTTTTTCACGAAGTGAATGTTACGATGGGACTCTTTCTTGCAGTTAGCGTGTATTCCATAAACTCCAATTTTAGCAATTTCGGAAATTCTCTTAATATCGAACAACAAAGTTCGATTTTTGAAAAGACAAAAAAAGCAAAGTACGATTTTAAGAAAAACTAAAATGCCCCTTAAGAGCTTTCGTAGCTTCCGTAGGTTCCGCAAATTTTTTGACTAATTGCCACCATAAAATGACAGTCATTCGAGACTGACGACAAAATGAAACAAGATTTTGGAAAAGAAGACACCTCGACCCAGACCCCTACCCCGGCCCCGGCACCGGCACCGGCCCCGGCCCCGCGTTTTGGCTACTACCTAATAGGGGGTGGCCACTTAATGGACGTTTCCACTGTATTTGGTTAATTAACAAACATAAGTGTAATATATAGATTTAGTCAAGCCTAAAAGCGGAGCTCCCGGGTTGTTCATTCTTACTGGCTCCAGGATTAGTAAAAAATAAAAGGCTTTGGAACTGTCCGCGTTTTCGTTTTCCCGGATATTCCTTAATTATGTCAGTTTCTTCGCTGCCTAACTAGCAATTGCACGGTTAATTTGACCCGAAAAACCGACTGATCGCATGAATCAGGAACGAATTAGTGCGATATCGGTTTTTCCACCAAAATCTACTGTCGAATTCACCAGTTAGGCAATTAAATTTTCTTGAATCGCAAGAGTTTTAAAAGAAAACAAGCAAATCCTCAGCAAGCGAACGTAAAAGGAAAAAAGCCATTTCAGAGTCGATTTTCAAAAGCCAGCGAATAGGAATCACGCTAAAATTCGAAATCACAGACGTACTATAGCTCGTGATTTGACAGATCGTACTTTATTTATTCCACTTTATCTCTTAAAACGAGATCATTTACTTTTTGATGTATTTCATTCAAATACACCAGCTTGGCTTAGAACCAGAATCGGCTAGAAAGGACAAACTTCAAACAAGATCTCCAAAAACTTACCTACACGTGCTCTAAACAAATTTCTGAAAGCACAAGCTGGTGATTTTCTCCTTACTTTTACGAGAACTCATTGAGATTACATGTTTCTAACGTAAGGGCAACATTTTCTTGTCACTGTCAAGGCACATCGAAAAACAATTAGGCAAACGGAGTGAAAAAACCTGTTGTTCGCTCGCATTTTAATTGAAGCCAAACAAACCAGCAAACAGATCAATTATTTCTGTCCAAAAAGAGTACAGATGATTGTTATTAATTGCATTTGAGATAAAAATTCGAGTTTCATTCCTGACCAAAGGAAAAAAACGACTAAACCACGTACGGGCACGATCCAACCTGGGTGGGCGGTGTCCTTTTTGCCCGAACAATTTACACAGTGCCCGAATGTTTGATTGTTGAAATCCGTTTTTTACTCCCTCAAAATGTACGAAAGAAACATTCGTTTACAATCCTTAAAAGTCATAAAACTGTACGTATTCGAAACAAAGAGTTTTTAGACCCTCACATCAATTTTATGCAAAATAAATTGCTAACGCTAAATTAAATATTTACCTGAAGCCTCGTAGGCTGCGTGAACTCACCTTAAAAGACCCTTTGATCTGGAAAAGTTTCGAATGCCGTCGTCGCCCAAAGAGTCGATGGTACAGACCACGAAGAAACTTCGAACTAAAACTTTCTTTCATCTTTGATCTCTCGCGCCGCCTTAAAAATGGCGCCAAAGTTTGGCGAGAATTGCAGCAAATGCTAGCGATCAACAGATCAGCAGCCGAGCAATTCAAATGTTTTAAGATCAACCGCAAGGACTTATTTCAAAACAAGGACTTTAAGATCTTTTAACTTACAGAAGTAATATTTTTATACTTTCAAGTGCTCTTTTTTATATTTTTGCCTTATTTATATATTTTTTAATTCCATCTTTCATCGTTTCTTTATTGCCCGAATTTTGAGCGTTTTGCCCGAAAATTTCTGAGACTGGCATCTACTTGAAATAACTCATCCGTGCAAAGAGTCCAAGAAAAGAATTTGTGGAGTAACTTCTTCCACCACGTTTGAGCTTTCATTGGTGTACCGTTTTGTCGTTCCCGTTCTCTTTCTCTCTTTTTTCGTTTCTGTTCTTCTGTTATAGGCCATTTTATGGTAAGACTCATGCCAAAAATTCAGAGCAAAAAGCGGCACTAAACAATTTGAAAATAAACAATCAGCTTTAATTTTATATCCTCCAATGCTTGACTTGACATATTATGTCAAACCTGGATTGAAACCAGCGAAAAATGCAAGGAAAAAATATTTTCCAAACCGTACCTGAACACGAAAAGCATCGACTGTCAAGAGCTTTTGTTGACCATAGCCTCTCCACGGAGTGTCTGAAAACGGCCCAGTCCCTAGCCAATATGTTGATGCTAAGAAATTCATGTCGTCACGTGACATCGAAGGTGCACCCTAGAAGCTGGCTGCCATTACGGAGACTCAATATATTAAGTGATGCCTGGAGCAAACTGCTCAATATTTGAGTGCGGCGTGTCACGAAAGCCAAAATACCAAGGAATCGGTATTTTTAAAATTCCACCTTCCGCTGAAAAAAAACAAAGAAAGCTGGAGAAAGGCGTTATTGCACGTTGTAACGAGAGACAGAGTTGTCGACGCAAGTTTCCGAAAACAAATAGAACAAGGGAGTGTGTTCATTTGCGAGAGGCATTTTACGCCAGAAGAAATCGAAATTCGTAAGTTTCAGTCCTTTTTGTATTTGTTCTTGTATTTGAATAATCTTTTTGGAAGTTTCGAAGCTGAAATATACGAGGTAGTTGACTAAAGAGTGTTAATAACTCAGGCTAATAACAAGGAAACAAGGCTGGAGGTCATGATAACCCTATTTTTTTCAATGCTCATACGACTCTAAGTTTAATCTGAAGCGTAAACTCGTAAAGGATTTTTCAGATTCGGAAGTATTTTACTACGTCAATTAAATTTTAGAGTGAATATTTTTCTTAGAGTTTTTATGTAGGTTTTTGAATTAATTTAACTAGATTATACTTCTGATAAAATATCATTGCAAATATTTTTAGGGTCCTCAAAGTAGGATTTTGCGGCAGTAAACTATTATTGAATTATTGTCGTTGAAAAGCCTCTTTGAAGAAAGTCAATGAAGTACGCATGTATTTACGTACTTTTATACTACAGTGCTTTTTAGGTTTTGAATGGATATATGCTTTTTTCGGTAACTTTGGTAATTTGTTTTCAGATGAAACAAGGAAAACTCTCCGAACTGGTGCAGTTCCCACTCTCAATTTACCAGTTAAACGGCATGCAAGCAAACAAAGCGACGACTTGCCTCCTCGTAAATACCTCACATTAAATGTTGATGATAAAGCCAAACCTACAGTTCCTTCAGTCTGTATACCCTGTTTTAAGAATGTGGGTGACTTCATAAAGCATGTTGATAGTCTTAAGTTGAGTGGTTGGACTAGGTCAACAAAAGAAGATAACAGTTCTATAGTGTTCAGCATGTTTCATGGTATTCACCATCTGCCAAAGTACCAAGTAACTGTGGATTCAAGCCTGGGGTCTAGTGTTTCAGTATATGGTTGGTTTCTTCCCGACAACCACCCAATTTACTTAACGCACAAACGTTCGGTCAGATTTACCAGGGCTTTTCCACTGTTTTGACAAGTTCAAGAACTTCAGCTTTGTGATGGTCTTTCCAAGTTTGATGATAGCAAACTTCAGGAACCTGTTGCGACATATAGGCTCATTCCGGCACTCAATACCAAAGATTATTGATCCTTTGGACTTTGAATCATCACCTGCAAAGCAGGTGACGGTATATAAGAGACATAACAACTGCCTGGTCAAATCAGATACAGACCAGTGTTCAGAGTGTCAGATAGCAGATGCTGCTGAATCAAAGAGGCTATCACGTTCCTCAAGGAAAATGCAAACACCTGTAAAGGACAAAGCCCCTCTGATTAATACATCACGTGAGAGGTTGGTAATGAGCTTGAAAGAGAAACGTCTTGAATGCAAGAAACGTACTTAGAGGAAAGGTGGAAGAAATGAGAGCCTCACTAAAAAACAGCAGTGTTCCTGTTGCATCAGAACTTCACTCTGAACTTCTAAGCATTT
>NC_090869.1:13675502-13678002 GCF_036669935.1 Montipora foliosa | reverse complement strand
CTCTGATAGTAAAACAATATATTGCACCGGTGTAGAGGTAGAGTGAGCAAGGATTGTCAAAACGGTGGGTTGCGTTACCGTGAGCAGTCAACCGTTCTCGGCCACATTTCTCGGCTATTTAAAGGAAGATATTTAGGTTTAGAAATGACTTTTAAAAAAGGACTCTGCAAAAAACATATATGATACGGTTTCCAGTTTTATTCGATGGAACTCAGTTTCAGACAATCCGGGACACTTGTCAAATTTTGGGCGAAAAGTAGAGAATTTACTGTACATGTTTCCATCGTTATATGAGCAACGTTTGTTCTTCTTTCGCTGCCTTTTTTGCGCCCCCCTTCCCCCCAGACAATGTTGAAACATGCCAGGGATCGATGAACGGATCTTGATTTTGGAGACCGTGAAAAATCAACATTGTAACGGTGGGAGGGGGAAAAGCACGAATTGTCCCGACAGTTTTGACCAGGATTGTAGTTTCAGTGCTGTTTGTTTTTTCTCCTCAGAAATATATAAATCACAAAAATAATAAAACGACGAGGTTTGAATAAAGTCTTATACCGCACGGGTATTTTCTCTCGCTGCTAAAAAGTGATTACTGTTGCAAAAGTACCGTGGGAAAACATTACATCAGTCTCTTTGAGGAGAAATCCGTGGAATATTGTCTTGTCGAAGCCATTCAGAATTACGGAGGACATTGGTGTCGTTTCCACAAAAATTTGTCGATCGTGTTGCTTGCACAATGGCATTTTGAACGATGGAATGCACGTGCACGCTGAAACACTAAAAATACACTTACCGAAAGCGTCAGAGGTTTCATCTTCACTTGCTCTTACAGCAAGTCAATGATCTCCAGTTTCTTTGACGGTGTGTAAGGCTAAAATGTTTGTTTCTCGAACACTTTCAATCCGCCATTTTACTGTTTAGGGTTTTCTCTTTTCTGTTTCCGTTTAAGCTCAAGCATACGCAATAAGACCGGAACCCACGTTTTCTGGGAAAATGGAGTCGATTATCCCATAGTCTATCCGGGCGCCATTACCATAACACTAGATCGTGTGAGTCAAACGATCGCTACATAAAGCGTTCGAGACTGTCCATCGAAGCAAATTACTTCTTTTAGAATCGAAGCAAAAATATGGAGCACAATTCCTTTATTCTTAGGAAATCTCTCAAAAAATGTATTTAAAAGGAAAATTAAACAAAAACTCATAAATATTCTAAATAATTAGGACTCCTACGTTGCCGTACTTGAAATTATTCGAAAAATGAAATCCTTTTCCACTTAGATGTTTACAGATTAAGGTGGTCGAACACAGTTTTCGCGCGCGCTCTCGCTAACGCAATGCAGCGCGCGCGCAAGGGTTACAAACATGGCTTCAACACAGCAATCATTTTATTTGCTCAATGCTTCCGCTATCTGTACTACTTTTCCTCATAACTGAACAAAGTGTTTTGATGGTTTTAGTCTTCTATGAGTAATGTATGTTAGAAAAGGTAACGATGCAAAGAACGCAGATTTTTCTCGGAAATACGCCTATTTCTCGAGAACCAGTGGTTAGAATTTAACGAAATTTGGCACGGAAATAATTTAAGATATAAATAACTGGAGTATTGAAACAAATTGAACTTCTACAGAGGAAATTCTAGATATTCCGGTGAACCTTCAACAAGGGATAATTAAAGATCTCTGTCAAATTTTTTTTAAAATAGTGTTAAATTGTGAGCATCGTCACAAGCTTGGTGCATGTAAATTATAAAGAAAATCTAAGGACCAGATTTTCTGCAAATAAATAAAACCGATTTTAAAGGCCTGCTTATATTTATTCATGTTGCCATGGCAACGGCATATACGTCAGCTTAACTATCCAAAAACTGAAGTTCGTGTTGTTAAATTTCTTGCTACCATTTTTGGTGACCAAAGGATCAAGAGTAAATAAAACAAAGTTTCCAAAACTGTGTTCAGCCACCATAACTCTATAACTCGCAATAGCTATGTTATTATAGATGATATTAGCTTTATTAACCGCGCGGCAATGGGCCGAGCGCGGTTATTGCTCTGCACGTTGCTCATTTATTAACCGCGCGGCCATGGGCCGGGCGCGGTTCTTGCTCTGCAATCGGTTTATTTTATTTTATTTTTTTCGTTTTGTCGGCGAGCTGAACCAGAGTTCCACTCGGCCGCATAGTCAATGGGACTTTCAGTCACGCAACTTAGGATGTTTATTCGCCAAAAAGCTGTTAAAACGTTAATGTACTTAAAATTTTATGAATGTAGTCCGCTCTTTATTTACAACAAAATATATTTTTTTATCTTATTGAAACATGTAATCGTGACTTTTAACAAAGAAAGCTAAGACTATAACGTCATCGGAGATTTCACAACGGCTACGACTGATGGTGCAATCGGAGATTTGACATGGTGCAATAACTTTGTGTGCAGTCGTCGTTGTCAGTTTGTTGTGCTACAGATTGACCAAGTGATTTTGGTTCTATAGTCATCAGTGAA
>NC_090869.1:13648002-13665502 GCF_036669935.1 Montipora foliosa | reverse complement strand
AATTCAGTTTTTAAAAAAAGCTATAATTATGCATTGACAGCGCAACGTTTTGTATTGTCAATTAGAGAGCGACTTTCTCGACAAATAGATGTACGGGGAATGCAGCTAGGTCACCAACATTAAAGTCACATAGCAGACGTCGCCATGATATTAACTATGGCATAAATCTCAGGTTATACATATATATATGTTTGGGTTAAGGTTACTATTTATTTAGTAGTTCAGGGAAACTTCGTGACATTTATCATACATAGTGAAAATATCACATATCACACACCCAGGAATTGAAATGATTATTATTACTAAGTTTTTAATCTCTGACATTGCGTTTCTACCATTTTAATTGGCTCACTCAATCTCAGTTATTTGATCATAATTGTATACCATATAAATTTACTTGCAAACTAACTGTCTGAGTTGTTTTGTAAAAGCAATTGAGAGTTTAATAAATTAAGTT
Source organism: Montipora foliosa (assembly GCF_036669935.1). Taxonomy (NCBI): domain Eukaryota; kingdom Metazoa; phylum Cnidaria; class Anthozoa; order Scleractinia; family Acroporidae; genus Montipora; species Montipora foliosa. The sequence goes on along the minus strand of NC_090869.1, from coordinate 13,665,045 downwards.
ATTTCCTTCAAACGTGGTGTGTCTGAGATTGTTTATAGCTGACTTGGTGCTCTGACTTCATGTCGTTTGCCTTGTTTTCTTATTCAGCTCGCAAACTCTTCCATTGCGACCAGGTTCGCTTACGCAAAGCTACCACTTTTCAGCGGTCCTACCGGAACAGGTTTTCTCGCATATGGAATACTTTGGCTTCTAGTATTGAAGGATTTTGCGACGGTAACCTACCAACTTTTCGCGCCAATCTTTTTCAGTATTACTCGCACGCTGTGGTATACTGCTATAACCCAGAAGACCCGCGAACCTGGAAGACCATTTGTCCGTCATGCAACACCGCGCGCCACTTAAATGCAAATATTACTTGCTGTTTCTAAGTGTTTCTTTCTCTCTTTTAGTTATCTTAATGTACTCGAGTGTTTTTTAGCCTTTTTAGGATACCCTGGTCCCGGAGTAATTGGTTTATGCTATTGCGGGTTCCAGCCTTACCTAATTTATTTGTAAATTTATTGTTTATTTCATTAAATGTCTCTGTATTTAAGGCAAAGTTAATAAAATAAAATAAGATTCTGCAGTATGCACGTTAAAGCACTTGCATTTGCTAACCTCTCAGGCATTTTAAAGTTTTTGCTAACCTTTTTGGGTGCCTTCCGGGAAAACTATCGTAAGCGCGTTATTTTCGGTAAAACTCCAGCACCGAAAATGCAATAAAATGAAAAATCCGAATATATGAACGTTTAAAGTTTATAATTGCTTTCTTAGCTCGCGCGAGGCTTCAAACTCAAAACCATACATGTTCACTTTGCTACATTACCCGCCTTCGCATTATCACGCACAACCAAACAAACTGTATTATTTCAATCTGCACTCTATAGGCTACCAATATTTCAAATTTTTGAGAAGCACGACACACTTTCGTGTACCAATTTCCGACGATCATTTTGGCCTAATTTCGTAAAAATCCGACTAATCTACATATCCTATAAATTCATTTGAAGAGGACCTAGTTCTGGAAAAATAAACCCCGAGTTTTTGAGCAGAAAATATTTCAATGCGGGTGTGAATGCGGTCATGCCGCTATGATGCCGCCGACCAATGAAAATCGACGTAAGGCCCCTTGAAGAGGGTTTCGCGGGAAAATGCATTCAGCGCTGCATCATTAGCCACAGATTATTGATTGCAGACTCAACCGCATTGACTACAAATGAATGGCGAACTCAACTCTCGGTAAAGTGAAGATACCCGGATGTCACGGTGTTCCCGCGTCAAACTGTACGGGAGGTCTTAGGTATTGACAAGGGTTGACATCTCATAACACACATTGTAGTCACGCAAAACACAAAAATTGCAATAACTCCGCAATAAAAGAATCCTTTTCAAAAAATTTATTTTTTAGAACCAGATAAATATAATGAGCTATCTTATATTTTGCAAAATTCGAGACCGAAAACGTTAGCAGTAACCTTAAGCCGCATTGAAATTCGTCAGAAACGCCAGCTGTATGCAGGACATGGGCACTTGAGAAATTCCCCTAAAATAAATTAAAAAAAGGAAAGAAAAGCAAACGTACCATAAGTTAAATTAAAGACTATCAATTAAATTATGTCTTGTAAGGTGAACTTTTCCTTCGGACTTCTTGTTTTAATGTTAAATTTGACGCATGTTATTTATTTATTCATGCATTTGATGATTTGCGTAAGGCAGGTGATAATTAGTCCCATGTATGCTATCATATCAACCACACCCAACCTGTTTATTTATTTATTTATTTTATTTTTTTATCATAATAACGTCTAATTTACCGGCTGAGGCTGAAGGTTCTCAATTTATTTGCGCTTTGAGCCTGAAAATGTTCTTATCGTGTTCTCACTTGAAGTTGTGTGTTATCATAAGTTCGACTACAAACTGCAAGAGATATTCTTCACTGCGTGTAATGCTCTCAAATCTTTCAAGTGCGTTCGACAGTCTCTCTTAAAACAAAGGAAAAGGGTAGCGAAAGAAACATAGACGAACAAAAATTGAGGATGTGTGCACCAGTACGCCAAAATCGCCCAGTAATCTAACCTGGCCACCCAGAAGCGCCCCCCGCCCGACGGGCGTACCTAAACAGTAGGGGAGTACAAGGACGTGATAGGTTCCCCCAAGTCAGGTAAGTTTTTTCTTTGTATCTGAGGCAAATAGACAGCCCCCCGGTACTTGCAATTGCTCTGGAACATAATATCTAATCCCACACCATGCGAGGGGGTGTGTAAGCCCGGAAGGAGGGTGCAACCAGCACGCCAACTTCGCCGGGGTATCGAGCCTCGCCTCCACAAATATTAAGACAAACAAACACAGAACAGACACAAAAGGTTTACTCGGGGAGGAAGTTCAGAAGGTCATGAACCACGGGATAGGTGAGTCAAGCTGGTCGGAGTAGTGCAAAGCACGAACCACCTCTTACCTGACAAAAACCTTTCCAAAAATCTTTATAGGTGAGGAATGAACTGAGCGTATTATGCTCACAAGCCTCGAAATCCATGTGTAAAACGACAAGACTCCCACCTGAAGACGAAGAGAATGGCGAAGACATGGAGAACCGACTAGTGAGGAGTCGTTCGCATACACGTAGGTTTGCGCCGCCGGCGAGAGCCCGGACACTCATCATCCGAACCTGGACCAGACTGCCCTTCCGAGGTGTAATCAACAGGGATAACCATAGTACCAGGCTCACGACTGAAAGGAGAGGAAGGATCCTCATCCATTGCAGCGTAGACGGCATCAGGGCTTTCCCCTGGATCCTCCACGGCTTCACTTCCAGGGGGACTGGCATTGGGGGCCGAGACCCCAGTCTGCTCCTCTTGACGAGAAGACACCGAAAGAACTCCGGAAGACGATTGAGGTGCAGGCCGCCTATATTCAGGCATTCCTATATTCCCGGGCCATGTGATCGGACTAGCCACAGCACCGACATCGTCCACTGCGAGGGCAACCGCGACTCCGGTGAAGGGTCTTCCTACAGATGGCACAGCAGGGGGCGTACCACGATACCAGACACGGCAGTCAAAGCCAGCTCGACGGACATCACCGGGAACATCCTTGGATATGGAGATCTTGACGAGGTGGTTGCCATCTGGCCGGGAAACCTATGGTGCTTACTCCTCTGAACAGAATGAAAGGAGGAGGAGAACGAACGGACGGCATCGTTCTTGGATCTCGAACGGACAATCCCGGAGATACACCAGACAGGACGAGGTGTCGGTACAGGAGCTGTTGGTCTTCAAAGCGAATGCCACAGTCAATGGCAGACTGACAAAAAAAGACTTCCTTAAACTTGAGGCGGAGAGCGCCATTCCTCAAAAACTGCACAGAGGACAACTGGTCCCTTTCGACGCTCTCGAGCAAGCGGGGAAGGAATTTCGAAGAACCAACGATACGATAAACGTCCAATGGAAAAATGGCCACCAGACATCTCGGAAACTGGATGGTCGCAGTCATCAATGGGCAGATCTTGGAAGAACCACAGGCGTTAAGAAAGCTATCTAGCCCCACGAAGCTAGTAGAGGATAGCACCGCAAGTAGAAGAGCGAGAACCACAAGTGTAAACATCAGGGGAACTCACAAACAGCTGCCTAGCCCGCAAGAGCTAAAATGGCAGAGACACTTACTCGAATGTGAAATCAATAGCGTCAGGTACGTTTTAATGTTTAAGGCGACTGGAAGACGCCCCGAAGGGTGAATGGAATTCCAACCAATCATGCAAACTAATCCCAACTACAACGCTGGGACCGCCTTACACGGGGGTGCACCAAACACGCCACCTTCGGTGGGGAATCGAACCCCACCCCGACGAACAAAAATAACGAGGACAAGAAACAACATTAATGACAACAAAAAAACCAAACGAGACAAAACAAACAGTTGAAAACTGACAAAAGACAGAGCTAAAGGAGAACAGTACGTTTGTTATTCACCAAAGAAGCATGAACACCACGAGCAGCCCACTGACGAAGAAAGAAACGGCGACGACGAGCGGAACGAAAGCGACGAAAATAAAAGAGCAAGTAAAAGCTGACACGAGACTTTACAGACTCAACAACTCATGAACAAACGAAGGCTGAACACTATGAAAGCGAAAGTCATTGCGAGAGATTCAAATGATGAACTTACAGACGTTAATGAGATTTTTTAAAAAAGCCTTGGGACAGCACGAATCTCATCATCTGAAAAACCAAACAAAACATGACGGGAAAGAAGAGGAGGACAAACAGGAGAGACGCAAAACATGAGACACTGGACCCAGTAAAAGACCCTAGCAGCCAAAGGCATGAAAAAGAACAAATGCTCGAGAGACAATAGACATCGAAGACAGCAGAAATAGCCAGGTTGACACGTAGAAATGATAAGGGAAGTGTCGTCTGCATAGACAGAGATAACAGGCAGAAGAAAAGAGGAACCAGGAAGAACAAAACCAGAGATAGAACAGAAGCACGAACATTACAAGTAACAACTTCAACAACCAAAACGTAAAGAAGAGGAGAAAGGGGACATCCCTGGCATACACCGCGGGACTAGGAAAAGGAAAGAGAGAGAGATAACCATTGACATTGACAGCACTACAAGCATCGTGATAAAATAACGTTGACCCAACGGCAGAAGAAAGGACCGAAGCCCAGTCAGCCCGTTCAAAAGCCTTTTCCAGATCAAGAGAAAGGATAAGACCAGGATGATCAGCAAAAATCCACCACATCACGCAAGAAAGCAACGTTCTCCCCGATGAAGCGACCACGCACGCTGCAAGTCCGGTCTCGAACAACAATCAATGTATGACTTTGATGAGACGGCCGGCAAAAGTACTTGAGGAGATCTTGTAGTCCATTATAATTGATAAGGGCCGCTGATTCTTGGGATCAAGGCGATCACCTTTTTTATGAGAAAGAGAGCCGGATGACGCCACGACGCTCAGAGAGGGACAGCGAGCCAGAATGATAGGAGGACTTCAACACCTCAACGAGATCACGGCCAAGGACCTCCCAGAAACGCGAATAAAACTCCATTGGGAGACCATCACTACCGAGAGCCATCCTCTGAAGGGCAGCAAAACACTCCCCCACAGTAAAAAGGCCCTCGCAAGCATCACAGGAATCGGAAGGCAACAAGGACCAAAGGTGTGAAAGTAGCTCATCCTGGGCCACAGGGTCAACGAGACTACCAGAAAACAGGTCAGCGTAGGGATAAACGGTTCAACTAAATCAGAACATTGGGCAAAGAACTCATCCCTATCAGGGTTTTGACTAGTGGCGTATAGAGACCAAACGCGAAAAACGAAATCGGAACATTTAAATTCGACCATGAGAGAACGACCAGAGGAGTCAGGCCAAGACCTGACATGCAAGGAAGAAGCAAGGGCGAAAAAGGACAATCACACCACAGGACTTATTAGTTCCGGGTGAAGCCACAAAGGAGAAGCCGGAGTTCCGGAACCAGGACAAACATTCCTTATCAGAGACACAATTATTTTCTTGAATGGAAGCAAAGTCATTAGGGACTTTAAGCAAAGACTACGTAGTACGCTTTCCGAATACGTAGGAGAGCATGGGCATAGTACGAATAACACTTCAAAAAACAGGACCAAGAGGCATGCAACCAGCTCTTCAAAACCCGCTTTACGCCAGGGCAAACCTGAACCCCATCAACCGCAGCATCAGGAGAAAAAAGTGACAATGGATGTCCTGATTAGAGGACCCAGCAGAAAGATCTGAAGTGTTGATCAACATAGTCCGCTTGTTACGGGGAGCCAGTGTCAAAAAGAAACAATGATTCATAGCCAGAAATTCTATACAACATGGCTGCCTCCTAAGCTGCAAGCATGCGCAAAGGACACATATACGCATTAAATATGGCGGTAGATCATAAACAGAATGAGGGGGAAAATTATAAACTATTGCATTTTTTGTCCTTCTCGCCGAGAATGCAACTTTCCCCAGCTCAAAAATCGATAAAGCAACGATCGAACAGCACTTCAAACGAAGGAAACGTCAGAATAAACTTATTCTAGGCAGTGCCTTTTTTGATCGAAGTAGAGTCATAAATGAACACAATATCCTCTTACTAACCTCTTAAAGTAGTGTTGACCTTCATGCCTCCCTTCGTCTGCAGAGAGAAAATAGTTTCTCCGATACGTTTCCCCAGCTTCCCATTCAAAAGATGTGATGTTAAACTACCAAAAGGAGTATTTTTCTTCCGAAAAAACGTCCACTAAGGCAGTCCCTTTTTTGACCGAAAAGCAGGATTTTCTTGAATGAGGCATACGCCAGGTTGGAGCCATTAGTGAAGCAAAAATGCTCCGAAAACCGGTTTGTTTTCGTTCAGCTTTGGAAACCATTTTGTTTTTAGCTCGTTTTTTTGGTCAGTTGTATTCCCTGTTAGAATGGTAGGTAAGTTATGTACGGGAAATTATTACGTACTGACCAAATTTAAAATAAAATGCGGGATCGAAGAAGCCCTCTAAGAAGCGGGAAGGTTGCGGGAAAAAATTTAAGCCATGTCCGATATAACACCAAATAAATCATTTCAACCTTGGAAAATTTATGTCGTGGAGTCATCGTTGCAGTATGCGTTGCAGTATGCATTTAAATCCTTGTAACATCCCTTACTTACTCTTTTACTCGATCTGGCCGCCATTTTGAATCCGCCCCCGCGAGGCAAGCCGCTTACTGTCAAGGATTTCTGGTTATGTTTTTGTTTTCAAGAAACCTTCATTACTGGTCCTGAAGTTTATTGTGCTTTTTCTAAAGCCTGGCGAGGGCCTTGATTCTAGTCTCCCGCAAATGAGCCGGTGTTTTATTTTGCTTTTCTGATTCCTTCTCAGGTATAACTGGGAATTGGAAAAGAGACCTGTCTGGTAGGGTTATTAACCTTGTTTTTGAACTCGATGATCTTAGGATTAATTTAATTAACATTTACGCGCCTACTAATCCGACTGAAAGAAAATTTGGTTAAATCAAGGGAGTTGATAATGTAAATTGGCCACCGTACAGAGATTCTAAAAGCTGACGTTTCGAGCATTAGCCCTTCGTCAGAGCGCTCTGACGAAGGGCTAACGTTCGAAACGTCAGCTTTTAGAATCTCTGTACGGTGGCCAATTTACATTATCAACTCCCTTGATTTAACCAAATTTTGTCTACTACTTCCCCACCGACGCAGCGCCACAGTTTCTTTCGAAACTACCCTGTTCATTCGACTGAAAGAAAAGCCGAGTCTTTTTTGATAATTTGCACGAATGTTTTTTGCCTTCTGACGCCGTTATGATTGCTGGCGATTACAGTTACTATGATCACCATCTCGACAAATTTGGTGGGAACTTTGGTCCTGCTAAATATCTTTCTGTTTTTCGTTCGACTTTTTCTTTGTCACATGCCTGGCGTAAGTTTCATCCAAGGCTACGTCAGTGCACTTGGTTTAATTCTGGTTTTTCTATCGGTCCAAAGCTTGATAAGTTTTTTGTTTCTCAGAGATTTGTGTCTTCGGGTGCTTCCTTCGAAATTAGACCTTGCCCTTTTTCCGATCATGATTTTGTTTATCTTCCTATCCAGTCCTCTGGAAATAATTCCCGTGGTCCTGGTATTTGAAAATTCAATAACTCACTTATGAATGATGGTGCGTTTTGTGAATATATGACAACCTGAATTCATGATCTTTCTGATTGTTTGCAACACTTTCCTTCAATTAAGTCGTGGTAGGATTTCTTTCAGCATTCTGCTCGTTCACAAATTATATATTTTTCTAAGAATAGGAGCAGGGAGCTCTGGCATGAGCGCGTTCTTTTGGTTAATCTCATCTTTGATCTTAAGCTTAAATTAACTTCTGGTGATTTTTCGGTTTGCTCTGAAATTTCCGAGCTCGAAAGTGAACTGATGGCCCTCACCTTGAAAGAGTTGGATGGCTCTAAGGTTCCTTCCAGGGTTAACTGGCTTAAAGAGGGGGTAAGGCCTACTCATTATTTCTTTGAAATTGAGCGTGAACGCTTTGAGCGTAATATTCTCCTTTCCATTCAGATTCTCACGATGTCGAGGTTTTTGCTAATCTTGTACCCAGATCTCCCACGGTCATACGGAAGGGAGATCTGGTAAAGTTCGATTTCGAGCATGCTCAGTGCCAGTGAGGCCCGAAATACGGGCTTTTCTATCACTGCTCATGTCCGTGCTCTCTGTTGTGATTTTGGGTGATTTTGCGGAATAAACATGGATTTCGAGAGTATTAGTGAAGAGATTCTTTTGGGTAGAGGACAAGGAAACCTTAAACTTAACCCGAAACAGAAAGAAGCGCTACAGGCGATTGTTTGTGAACGGTCGAGATTGTTTAATTGTCGGAGCAAGTGCAGAATCAATGAAACGAGCGCTTAGCCGTAATCAATAAGCGAGTGCTATTTTCTTCACACGATCTCGTGCAAAGTGTAGCTGGCCAAACCGTAAATTGAAAGCCAAAATGTTAAAGACGGTTTAGGCCTAATCACTGAAACGAACGCTCAGGATTCACACAATCTCGTGAAAAGTGTAGTTAACCAAACCGTAAATTGAAAGCGTAAATGTTAAAGAGTGCTTAGACTTAATCACTGCAACGAGCGCTACTTTCTTGACACGATCTCGTGAAAATTGTAGTTAATCTAACCGTAAAATTCACAATTGATCAATACTTAATTCGCGAGTCACGCTTTAAGAACGACAAACATTGTTTTGAATAAGTTACATACTTCAACTTGAATTTATTAGTTTCTGAGTGCCGCGTAGTCAGCTACGCAGAACTTTATTCGAGTGGCAGGGTACGTCGGGCTTTCGTCGGTACCATTTGATAAAACGTTGCAAATTTTTAAAATGAATTTCCTCAACTGTAAAGCTTTTCCGGCGTCGGAAAAAACAAACCTTTCCTCCGCACAACTGGCATTTATTCAAAACAGCACATGCACTTGCGAAAACTAAACCTTCACTTTACCTTCACTGAAGTGCCCCACGAAATAAGCAAATCAGAGCGTACATTGCATTGCCACAACCTTTTTTTTTTAGTAGCCAATGAAAAAGGGTGTATTGTCGAACTTTACCAGATCTCACATTTCCAGTGACAGAGTGAGATCTGGGTACGAGATTAGGTTTTTGCAGATGAAGAAATCGAGCGTGCGCACTTGCAGTTTTATTCAAGTCTCTTTTCTAAGGCCCGGGAAAAACTCCGTACTTCACATGAGCCGAACCCAATTCAATCAATTAGGCTCATGTGAAGTTTGGCGTTTGACCCAATTAAGGTCGACTGATTTTATTTAGAGCGGCAGAGGCTTTCTTCACGCCTGGCCAGCCGTGAAGAACGTTTGAAGATCGATTTTCACATGAGTCAAACCAAACGCATAATCAATGATAATCAAAGTTAATTCAAGTTAATGTATGCGTCAGCCTCGATCTCAGTTTTTTCCAACATGGCTGCCTATCGAGGTGGTACGACGAGATATCGCTGTCTTCGTTGTAAGTTTTGAGGAGAAGATGCTTTCTCAGTTTCTGGTCTAAAGGCTCCATTTTCACTGTTTCGTTCACGAAAGAACGTGCTTTATTTTGGGCCCGCGCGCGCTTATTATATATGCATGAATCATCGCTGTTAACGTTTTTGAATACTGTATTCCATCAGTTTTTCACAATCAGCGTCCTTGTGACGGTTACCGTGAATTGTACAGCGGTTAAGTTCGACGCTTGACTCAAATTAGGCGTTCTTAATTATTAGAGTCGATCCAAATTGTCATTAGATTCAGCCCATGTGAAGTACGGCGTTTGACCCGGGCCTAATGATACTATTCGATTCACCTTCCTTCTGAACAACGTTGTTTAGATTCTGTGGAGAAATTCATTTCTCCTTCTCGAAGCATCTCGTGCGAGGGTTTCCTGTCTAGCGAGGAGTTACTGAACTCTGTTAGAGGTATTAATACCGGGAAGTCACCTGGATCTGATGGGTTGTCGGTGGATATTTTATTTACATTTTGGGAGCCTTTGGATCCCCTTTTGCTCTGTGTTGCTAATCGACGTTATGCTGACGACGAATTTTGTCCCTCAATCAAGGGCAGTGTCACACGCTTGATTTTTAAGAAGCGTGGTGACATCAAGCATTTAAAGAGTTGGCGGCCCATCTCTGTCTTTTGAATGTAGATTACAAGATCATTTCTAAAGCGATTACTTTTACGTCTCTACGATTACGTCTCTAAAGTCCTTGAGCACATTGTTCAACCGGACCAGACTCGTTCTGTTCCGGGCCGAAGTATTTTTTTCAAATATTACTCTTTTGCGCGACGTCCTACTGACTGCATTCAACGGACTAATGAGTCTGCCATTTTTGATAAGTCTTGACCAAGAGAAGGTGTCTAAGGAATTAGTTAAAGAGATGAACTCAATTCTTTACTGCTTTAGTTGGATCGGGAAAGATAAAGCGAAGCGTCATGCACTAATATCTGGCATTGAAATGGGAGGACCCAAGGTGCTAGAAAAGATCAATGAGGGCTTTGAAATGAGCATCTGCCACAATTTTAATCTATAAGCACTTTTCATTTATTCAGTTTCATTCTGGAAAAACGTGAGAGTTTTTCATTATCGATTACTTTGTATTTGACTAATATTCTCCAGGAAAATGAAAAGGAAAATGAAAATGAAAATGAAAATGTGGAATACTCTACCACCTCTGGATAAATCACTATCCAGCAGATACACACAAGCAAAACCGACTGAGTTATCCAGTGGATAGCGTTTTCCATCTTTCGAATAACTGGGGCCTGATTTAATTTCAATTTTCTACGTTCATTAGTTAATTAAAAGTTAAAAGTTCTTTAATATTCAAGCAAGACACACCTACACAGCCTTACAAATCAATGGATGGTCTGACACCTGGAACGGTACTATCTATCACAACGATTACATCATGTTCTCTTACACATAGGATTAACGTATAGGCAGCTTGAAATATCTTTAAAATAGCAGCATAGCATGGTGTCAAACGTGACAAAACCAATACAGCATTACCGACGTGCACGCTACGCGTACCCAGTGTACTACAAATTGAAGAAAATCTTTAACTATCGCCTTTCATTTTTGACATTTCCTCCATTTATGATTTTAACGCAAAACTCTGAAGGTATAGATAGCAAAAACGACAAAAAGAAAGAAATTATTATTCAAACTATCATGCCATGCCATAGCACTTAAACTTTCCGAGTGTGTGGTAACCTTGCTCTCCTGCATTTCCAGTATCTCCAAACCTGAGTTGTTTAACTGGAAGGTTTGTCTTGTCAGCGAGAAGACCGCTGTCTTCACGCCAGACAAGGTCGTTGTTATCACAATTACAAACTTGGCTTCGTGATGCACAGGATCCAGTCATCCCGCATGCGCATTTGGCACTACCAGGTGATGCTCCACCCCAGTATGCCATCTTTCTTGATTCACGTGACACCCAAAATCCATAAGGACCGCTGAACCAGAAACTTGAACCGTGGCACTCGTACTTGATAAATTGTTCACAGTTTGAGGAGACCGTGGTGAGCATCGCCAGCTGAGACAGACTCGCTCCAATGTAATGAACGTCACGTGAGTAACAACCAGCTGCTTCACATCCCTGGACATGCGTTCTTCTTTCACTATCGTGACTGATGACTGTCACTCCAATTCCATTCTTGTCAGTCATGTCACAATACACAGTAAATGGTGCCAGACCTCCCACGCCATCTGGATCAATAACAAAATTTCCACTCGCACTGCCAACAAATTTTCTTACATCGGAACATGACTTCAGAACTCTCTGGCGGCATTTGTATCCTTCACCAATATATCTGTCACAGCTGCACATATATGCGCCGAGTTCGTTGGTGCATTTGGCATGCTGATCACAGCTATGCGTCTTTCTTTCACATTCATTAACATCTGTCAAAAATGGCATTAAATAATAACATCAGTTAGTAATTCTTCAGCTCAAGTAAGAGGTGTGTGTTTGAGCATCGAAAGACGCGTATGGAAAAGACGACCAGATTGTGCGGCACAGTAAGTGCCCATGATATAGAAATAACTGGTGCTTAACTAATTATTGGAATATCTCTCAAAGTACAGAAGAAGTCTTGAGTTTAAGAGAGACTGAAGATTTTACTTTCAAACTGAGAGGGTCCTGAAGGTGTAAAATAGAAACTGTGTATTTTCAATGAAGGCGGGAAAATGAGATTTGGTTTTCTGGATATGGGAATTGGCCACTGGGAATAGGAAACGAAGGATTGAGGCAATGTAATTCGATTTCAAGTACCAGAATCCTACACGTTTTGCTTGTGTCATGCTAATTAGAGCTATTGTTGTTGTTGTTTTTTTTACCACGCTGGAAATACAAAATTTAAATGAGAAATAAATAAATAAAAACAAACAGAGAATTCTGGTAGTTGCAGTCAAATGACGATATCGTGAAAATTGCCTATTCTGAGTGTGCGTGCTCTCCATGTATGTGTGCCGATTGTGTGCCTGGTTCTCAGTATATTCTTCATGTAACTCTTATTATATACCTCAAAGCACAACAAAATTGTCATTGCCGAAATCAAATATATTACGAAAGGAATAATACTGCAATACACACGGAGAATTGTAAACTACAGATCTCCCTAAAATGTTCAATAAGAGAACTAGCGAAAACAATCCGTCTCAATACTGGAATAGAGGATTGCAGCAAAAAGAAATGATTCGCCGATTGTGGTATGGAAGTATTTTACATCGATTTCTTCGAGCGGGGAATCCTACGCAAGGCGACTGCATTCAGTATGTCCTTACACGAAAGGGGGGGAAAGGGGGGGATGATTAGGATTAGCTCCTCGTTTCGCTGAAATAAAGTTAGTTCAATAAGACTTAACTTCACAAACTCGAAACAATAATAACGGCAAGTGACTAATTATTGATCCAGTGACTGCTGTCTTAGAACGAGTATGCTAATTGCTAATTGGCCATTCGACGTACGGGTTGGGTCCTCTCGTGGTTGCACTTACTTTTTTGGTGCCAGCTTTTATGCGTAGAAACATCAACACAGGAAATCTAAAACGAAAAAAAAATCATGAGAAAGGCGAGCGTCGAAATGCACCAAAGAATTCGGTAACTATTAATAATTTGCAATCTTCAACCGTATGTTGCATTAAAATGAAACAATAACTTCATCCAACCTTTACTGGGCCATAGTAATGTGATCCTTTCTTTTTCTTAAAATCACTTGGCTTCGTTTCTCTTGTTTCATTATTCAGCTGGCAAATTCGCCCACTGCCACCAGATTCCGCAGGATGAACGTTAAATGACTTGCATTTGCTAGATCCCAGGCATTTCAGGTGACATTGAAATTCGTCTGAAACGACAGCTGTATACAGAACATGACCAAACAAGAAATGTCCTGGAAAAAAAGAAAACTGTCATTCAATGATGACACAAATGAATGTATTTTTAAATTGCGGGTTATAAACGAAGTAAAGAAGTGGTCTTCGCACTGATCTAAATAATTAATTTTCTCTTATAGACACCTGAGCGGCTTCAACGAGATTCGAATCCGTGATCTCTTCGATGCCGTGAGGTAAAGCGACAGTTCGAGCTTTGTGTTTTTAAGTTCGCAGCTATACACGCTTTTAACAAGTCTAATATATGCCGTTTTCCGGTAATGACGTCAAACTCATGCTTTTAAAATTATTCAGAAATGTACAAAGGCTTCAAACAAGAAAAGAAATCGGAAAAGGTTTTAGGCCTTTGTACATTTCTAAATAAAATTTGAAAGGAAGAGTTCGACGTCATTAGCGGAAAACGGCATATATTAGACCTATTAAAAGGGTGTATAACGGACGGCAAACTGAAGCAGTGAAAAGATGAGAGTCTAAAAACTTGAAGATGCTGAAAGTACCACAGAAAAACGTTGTGGCAGATTTCGCTCTTTTTCTCCATAAGCCAAAGCAGAAATTACACACACACACACACACACACACACACACACACACAAAAAAAACGCTTACTTAATCATATTTCCTAGAAAAGGGGAGAGTGATAAATCATGTCTTGTTTCGATTAGGTCGTTCTCGTCTTTTGTTTTTTTTGTTTTTGTTTTTTTCTTCGTTTGCGGTAGAAAGCGTTTCCAAATTCTGGGTAAGTCTGTTGGAAAAAAAACACAAAACAAAACAAACAAACGCGACTAGTTCTTCTTCTCTTTTTCCTTTTTTGACTCGGCACGAGGGAGTCGGGTAGAGGTCCGGCGCTGGACTAGAAAACCCCTTGCTCGGTTACGCTCTACCCCTGAAGATTCGCAGCCATTTACGAGCTTAATGGTGTCTCAGTCAGCTTATCTTTACCTTCGGGATAGTTGGATTTGCCTTGTCGAATCTGTGTTTCCTATGCCATGGGGATTTCTTTAGTTTTTTCCATATATTTTTAAAGAACGAAGATTCTAGTGTAAAGATTTTACACATTTATTTTTCCTATTTTTAAGAACGAATAATTTCCATGGTCAAGTATTTGTTCATCTCTCCTCCTTGATTATGTTTATCGTACACCTACTATCTGGCTGTTTCTGCTGAAATTAAGGTTTTAATTTCACACAGAGTTTGGTTCATTTGTTAACCTTATTATAGGGTTGAGATTTTGCTTTGTGAATTTCTCCTCCTCATTTTGCAGACTAACTTTAACTTTTTTCTATGATTTTTTCCCCAACTCACCATCCACGCACACAATATTCCCCCCAACAACTTGCTAATTAGTGAGTGTTTTAGTTAGTGGAGAGGAACCCCTTCTTGTAAGGAGGATTGTTTTGTCGACGACATTAAGGAAGCCACAAAGGTTGCTAGTGAAACTGCTGCCATTATTTGTAAAAAAAAAAAAAAAACAGCTGCTCGCTGAGCTACGCACAAGTCACATCTCCCAGGCAGCGTTAAGACCCTAGATCTCTATGACGTTGATGACATCAGAACCTGGAGAACAATGTGTACCAGGTGCAACATTGCGAGGACTCCCCTGTGCCCGCTACCGTGCTGCTCTCTAACAATTTGAACTTTTGTTTGTCTCCTTTTGACTTTTTTTTGTTGAATATATAACAAGCTTTTAGTTATTATTTCTCATTAACAAGGGATCTAGTGCAATTGACCAGGCTGTAATGGTCTCCCTGCCTAATAATTCTATAAGTATTTTATTCTAGTTAGACGAAGCTAAATCAATAAAAAAATAAATTAAATGAGAGTCCTGCACGGATGCTACAATTTTTTTTGTGTGGTACTCGTGCATTACCTCTGCTTTTTTTTTAATTGATAAAAAAGTTAAGATTATTTTCAAAGAGATTCGATTGCGTGTCTTCACCAAATGTTCTTTCGATCTCACAGAATTGTGTTTTCCCTCGAATAAGTTGTCTCGAAATTTTTCCATGTATATCATTAATAAGTCATCACATGATATTCTATCCCAAGTGCTTATCAATAATGCGATTACCGGTACTTATTGTTAGGAACGGTCTTTCAGTTTGTTTCAGGATTTTCTTATTTGCGTTCACCATCCGATGATTAGAGGCGCTATTTTGAGCTAACTTGGGTTCGGACCCCAGTTGGCCAACCATGTAATGCATTTATTGACTGCGTGACACCCCAACCTAGGCAACTGACGTGGAATATAAAGTCAAGTATAGAAATCCCTTGGCAAGGTGACAACATTAATTATTGACAACTTTAAGTGGGAAAATTTAAATACCTACAGAAAATATGCTTAAAGAAATAACAAAGATGTTATTGTAATAAAGTAAGGGGCACCCTTGTTAGAAAACATGGTAAAAGAGACTTAAAGGTCTCTATATATTTTTCCTTCACGTATCTCTTGTGAAAAAAATGATTTCAACTCTCAAGTTCCAAATCCTTAATTTTCTGCTGATCCCTTTTTTCAAAATTTTGTTTAAGTAATTTGACAAGAGGCCTCTTTATAGTAAAATTTCCGTATCCTAATCATTTAGATCATCGTTTCCTTATTACTGACCAACGGGAGCAATCCGTATAGAGCAAGAGAATGAGTAAGTTTTCAGCAGTAATTGTGGCAAAACCGGCGAAATGCCAAATATTTCCGAACTGACCGTAGAAAGAAACGCCAGCAAGGAAGAGGCTCAGAAAAAGATATCTTTCAAGCTTCTTAGATCTGGACATTTAAGTGGCCACGGGCATCTTTTCAAATGCAATTTAAAACAAAATTTAAATTGACTGCATATTGGATACTGTAAAAATGTGGGAATTTCAAGAAGGCTCCAGTGTTAGATTAGAAAGGTGAAAGGAAGGCTCTTATAACCTGAAGCAGAGCGTAGGAAATTAAGTGTGGATAGGTGAAACAGAAACTTCTGAAATTTCACAGGCAATAAGTTTCTTTCATAGTTTCTTGGCCTTTCAGTGTGGGTTGGTGAAACTGGTAAGAAAACATATTTTGAATTGCTGTGTTTCACCCAAATGAAAACGTAAAACTTTGAAGACGCATCAGCGTGAATAAGGCCAGTGCAGACAGATGCAAAACCTCACGGGTTGTAGAGCAAGGTTGTAGAGCAAGGATGGACAGGCATCATTATGCCCGGATACAATTACGTGATAATAATGATCAGACAAGCGCTGTTTAGTTAATGACTGAAATCGAAATCGGACTGGCTTTCAAAGAAAATGAGATGAAAATGGAAAATCATGAAAGCACGTTAGAGTAACATAGCGGATGGGACTTAAAAAGAATTAAGGTGAATAATTTTGCATTGATATTTATAGCGAGGAATTAGAGCTAGATAAATGCTACCAAAAACGAAGACTTTCAAAACATGTTGGAAAGCTTTTCGAACTTACAAAGGGAATAGAAATTGGTTAAAAAAAAATCGGGAGAACAAGAATAGAAGGATTTGAGAGAAACCGGAGGGAGACAAACATACGGCAACAACGATGAATAATTTGTTCACCTCTTGTTCTGAATTAAGTGAGCCATTAATTTAAGTCGGCATGAGCTTCGCTCAAAACGGCTAATGTTTCGACATGATTTTCCGCTTGTCTTTGACGAATTA
>NC_090869.1:13603002-13643002 GCF_036669935.1 Montipora foliosa | reverse complement strand
TAGCTGAATTCTGATTGGTCAATTTAAATTTCAGTAGCTCTCACCGTATGCATGGTGACACCACGATCATGCAAATACGAATAAACTTTCGGCACAAGTTGATATATCAGAGATTTACCGCATCCAGTTACCCTGGTCCCAGAGGTTTTTCTTGTGCCGCGAGAGAGCCGCGAGAGAGCCGCGAAGCAGGGAAGACGAGTCACAAAGCGGCGAGATCAGAAAAACCTCAGGTTATCTTGGACTTGTATCCCACTTCCACTCAGACGCCAGGGTCAGGATCTGACCCTCAAGCTCGGATTGGTTGATATTTTTACAGACACGCAAATCAATATGATTGGTTCGTTTTTGATTGGTAATACTGAGGGCACGCGTGATTGCTAAGTTACCATTTGTCCCTTTTGTAATTACCAATATGACGCGTTTGACATCTGGCGTCTGAATGAAAGTGAGATTCAAGTCCAAAGTCCAAGCAAACCGAAGAGCACTGGGATCTAGGGACATGGTGTAGGCGAGGGACAATCTTTTCTTTTTTCAGCTTCAAAATGTATCATCGCCGCTCCTCAAATTTATAGCTGTTAAAAGGAATCAATCGCACAAAACTTGGCCCCAACCAGATGCAAGGATGAAACCATTGCTCCCGGTTGTCCCGCAGTCGACCAATAACAAAAACCTGCACACCGAATTGCACACCGACAGTCCACCGATACTCGGATTTTCCGCGAATGAAGACGGACATGGTGGACGATCGAGAACCCAACTGCTTTGATGATAGAACCGTTTTGTCGGCTGATACTGACCACTGACCGTTAAATTTTGACAGCATCAATCTACAATACCTTCAGCTAAACGGTGAACGGCTAACGTGGACAAGTGACTCAGAAGCCTTAAAGAAATTTGTTGAAAAGGATCTGCAGCAACAAGGAAAGTGGTCGTCGCCCGGCGAAAACTCGAAACAATTTAAAAATGACAACAACAACCTTGTAATAAACATGGTATAGCAGAAAGCAGCTTACTCTTTCTCTTCAAGGGCGAGATGGTCCTCTTTAGTCCGGAAAAAGCCGGGTGCGAAAAGTAACTCTTTGAATTTGGATTCTTCTCCATCGATTGAGCGTTTAACTTCGCCTTCAACAGTGTTTAAAGCCAACAACAACAATTAACAAACATCGGCCGCCGAAGCGAAGCCAAGGAACACTTCACAAGAGCGATCGAGCCTCGAATTGGCTGAGTTAGTTGCTGAAATAGAAAGCATGAAACTCGATTTGCTGATCCTCCAAAAAAAGGTCGAAGCTAATTCTCTAAGGACAGAGCTCCTCGATTACAAAGAAAAGTGCGAACAACTGCTTAGGACAATATGCAAAAAAGATAAAGTAGTAGACGATTTGGAGGGAAAATGTTTGTCTCTTGAGAACCGTGCAGCTTCCTTGGCGCAGGAAAATGACTCCCTCCGGCTGGCGCTAAATATTATAATACAGGAAAAGAGTGAAGGAAAGCAATATCACCAGAAGGCCGATCAGTGCTTGCATCAAGTGGAAAATATTCCGGTATGAAAGTTGAAAGTGCCGATCGTAGTCAACGGAATGGAATTACCAATAACATTGTAACCCGAAACAGTTTTAAGCCACTCAGTGACGATACGCAAGTGGATATCAGACATGAAATCAGCTGCAATACAAACAGGGAAGATAACAACAGCAGAAGAACCTTTTGCTCGAAGAAGATCACAACGCCTAAGGGTAACCGATCTGGGACAATGGAGTCGCCAAGTGAACCCGAGCAAATTTAATCGATCCGTAGAAAGGAAATTATTATACCCGGAGATTCTATTCTCAAGCAACTCCAAGGCCATAAAATGTCTGGAGACTCGCGAGTAAAAGTTTCATCCTTCCCAGGCTGTACAACGCTGGATATGAAAGATAATATTAAACCACTGCTTCGCAGAAACCCAGACGAGATAACTATTCACGTGGGAACCAACAGTCTAAGATCCTGCGACACTCCCCGTACATGTGCGGAAGAAATTATCGACTAAGCCAGAATGGCTAGCTCTAAATCTTCATCAAAGATCGCGCTATCCAGTCTGGTTTGTAGATCTGATGACGAGGCTTTGGCTTGTACAATAACTGGCGTGAACAAAATACTCGAGGAATCCTGCAGAAAAAACAGCTGGGGATTTGTTGACCATTCTAACATTTTAGGCAACTACCACTTGAAATGCAGTGGTCTTCACCTAAACAAATCTGGAGCATCACGTCTTCCCCGGAATTTACAAATTATTTGCGTTTAGATTAGAATATTGCCGTCTGGGAATCCGATTTGCCTGATGCCTGCACGAGCGATAACCGGGGTAAGTTTAACTATACTAGTGTTTTGGGGTGAGGCTTGGCTATTGCTTCCCTAAATATAAATAGTCTGCTGTCCCATATTGATAAATTCTTAAATGATCTCGAGCAAATGCCATGGAGGAATGTTAGTTCGTACTCTGATCCAAGTGATATGTGGCAAGAATGTAAAAACCTGTTTCTCAGCTGCATGGACAAACACGCGCCTCTTAATTAAATAAAAAGAATTCGTATCAAGCGGTCTACGTGGATAACTAGTGAATTATTGCTCAGAATGTGTAGAAGAGATTTTCTTAAAAAGAATGCGATCTCTACAAATGATCATGCCATGTGGCAGCAGTTTAAACGGGCTCGGAACCAGGTGATTGATGCAACTAAACTTGCTAAAAAACGATATTTTTTTCTGAAAACTTGAAAACTAGCAAAGGCAATCCACGTAAAACTTGGGATCTCATTAACGAGCTTAGCTCACGGAATAGAAAGCCACTGGCCTTGAAAAGATCCCTAGTAAGTTAAAAATGGCAGCTAGTATTGCTGTACCTCACTAACAGACATATTTACAAAATCGAGTTTGAGAAATTGGTAGACAAAATTGACGCTTAAAATAAGGAGTTGTATCTACTTGGTGATGTTAACTGCAATCTTTTGCGTGAGACAACAGCACATATTTCGTCATTTAAGAACTTATCTTTTTGAAAGTTTTTGAATTGCCGCATTTCGATCGTGCGAGAGCCGTTGCGGTCATATTTAGCCTTATACGTGTCATAAATATAATTATGACTGCCTCTCGGAGGGTTCCATGAGAATGCTCCCTGACGATACCAATATAACCCTAACTGCAAAACCTTTAACAGACCTTAAACTAGCAATACCTCCTGAACTCAGTAACCTTAACTGTTGGCTGAGAGCTTATAGGTTGAGTTTAAATGTGGCTAAGACCGAGTTAATGATAATTGATTGGATCATAACTGCGAGGATCATAGCTTCACTTGATTTTATATCAGCAGTTCATGTATGATCTATTTCATATATAATTTCATCGTTGATTCATTCATCACGGGCACATTAGAACCCACAAATGACCAGCTCCCAATGTCAGTGGCTTCATAGCTCACTTGGTTAGAGCGTCACACCGGCATCGCGAGGTAACGGGTTCAAACCCCGTTGAAGTCCTGAATTTTTCAGGCCTCTTTACGCAATTGCAAAAATTGCGTTCGTAACCGCGAGGATCATAGCTTCACTTGATTTCATATCCGCAGTTCATATATGATCCATTTCGAATATAATTTCATCGTTGATTCATTCATCACGGGAACATTAGAACCTACAAATGACCAGCTCCCAATGTCAGTGGCTTCATAGCTCAGTTGGTTAGAGCGTCACACCGGTATCGCGAAGTCACGGGTTCAAACCCCGTTGACGTCCTGAATTTTTCAGGCTTCTTTACGCAGAAATTGCGTTCATAACTGCGAGGATCATACCTTCACTTAAAATATAAATTTTCAGTTAATATTACAACAAAATTAAAAAAAAACGAAAGACGCAAGTTTCTTGGCTAAAAGGTACGTTGTGTAACTCTTAATTAAGGACGGTGCCTACCATTGTTATTGCGCATAGGTTCTGCGCATCTCGAGATACTCGGTTTTCCTATGGGGGGAGGGGGGGTGCTTATTAATACTGGGGTAATTATTTTTGCGCGGTTTAAAACTATTCGGAGAAAACAGAACTTAGCAAGTGCTGTTGGTATCTAAAAGAAAATTAGGGGTAACCATGCACTTTTCAGAGGTAATAAAACTTCAATTTGGAAAAGAACGCCATACATTGTTTTGTATTTTAAGCCTTTTACAAATATTTTTGATTAATTATCTTCGAAAAATGCGGGGTTACCCCCAATTTTCTTTTTGGATTTCAATAACACTTGTTAAGATTTGCTTTTCCCGCATATTCAGTAAACCGCACAAAAATACCTTTGAATTAGTAGGCACAAACCTCAAAAGGGACGAACGATTAACATTGTCCATTCGTTGTAAAGAAGAACCTTGGCACAAGTTGATCACGTGCACCAGTTCAGTCCTTCCTCAGTGTACATTTTTACGGTTTTTAATTTTGCTAGTGTTTGTTTCTGCTGGAAGTTATTTTTGCGGTTCAAGTACATCCGCAAAATACGCAAGAATTAAACCCCGAGGAATAAAAGTGCGATACCATTTGGTGCGAACGTAAACCACAAAAAGACTTGACCTGTCATCAGATTAGACTGAAAAGAAAAGAAATTATGAAGCAGAAACAACATATTGAGTCCTTCCTTAGTCTGTGGCATAAACGTTTGCTCAGTGCAACTCTAGAAATGCATGACATGCAGGAAAAAGTCCGTCAGAGCAAGTTGCAGTTAGTTTTTTTGCAGACTATTTCACTTAAAGGGCTAAGTCACGTAATTTTAGGGTGTTTCGAGAAAATCTTTACTTAATCAGGAGTTTAAAACTCGAAAATGGTAATATGGAATTCCTTTACCGATAAAATTATCGTTACATCACAAACGAACTGATTCTGAGAAAAAAATGACCTTTATCCAGACGATTTGTAACAATTTTGAAAAACGTCGGGCCGACTTTTTTCAAGATTACCCGAATGCAATTCGTTTCAATCTAGTACCTTTATGTCCATCCATGCTCCCCTTTCCATTTGCAGTAATTAACATTTAACGCAAGTCAAGTCAAATGTTCAGGAGAGGGTAAAACCAGAAGACACCCCTTCCCCCCACTTTAATAAAAAATCACTGAAACGCTGCAGTTCAATACCACCCAACTCAGTGCCTTCTGTTTTTGCGTAACACGTTTGCTTGTTTGTTATTTATTTGTTTAAGCAAGTTGACGTTTTGGCAGCTATTCAGCTGATGTGGACCTGCTATATCCACCCACCCATATACACACAGAGGACAGCCACAACACCGGGAACTTCATCCCCTACTCTTCTCGAATAGTGTGTGGGTTCTTTAACGTCCCACAGGGAACTAATGAACATGGAAGTTAGTTGTGAGACGGGAGCTCCGGCTTATTGTCCTTATCCGAGAAGACTTGAAAGTCTAACCATTTGCGGATTTAATTACAAAGGCAGTACCACATAGGCAGCCCAGTTTACGCTCATGAAGCGTCTAGTTTCTTTTCTCTAGTTTCGATCACTTTTCAATTTCTTATCTTAAATTTTTGTCTGATATGAGGATTGAAATATGTAGCAGCACTATTTTCCTTGATCTGAGTGGAGTTTTGGGTCGATTTGAGCTTTTTGGTGGAATTTACCGCAGTTTATGTTGCCAATCATATGTCCCCATGCTTACCAATGTTGACAGCTGACATAACATAATAAAAAGAGAGTATGTCTTGTTAGCTGTCAACAGTCAACAATCAGTGACCGTGTTCTTAATCACGAATCATGAAATTGAGGTTCTCAACCGCCGTGACCAGAGGGTTTTTTTCCCTCAACACGACCATAGCGATCTCGCCAAAGAAAAAAACCCTCTGGTTCCCAAGGTACATTAACGAGGGATCTACTGTAATTGGCTAGGCTGT
The DNA here is from genome assembly GCF_036669935.1 of Montipora foliosa. NCBI lineage: Eukaryota > Metazoa > Cnidaria > Anthozoa > Scleractinia > Acroporidae > Montipora > Montipora foliosa. Next base: position 13,637,100 of record NC_090869.1, on the reverse strand, counting down.
AGTGGTCTCCCTGCCTAATAATTCTATGTTTTTTAGTATTGTATTCTAATTAGGCGAAGCTAAATAAATAAAAATATAAATGAGAGTCCTGCATGGAAGGTAGAATTTTTTTTCTGTGGTACTCATGCATTGCGTCTCCTTAATTACTATAAGTTATCTCGAAAATTTTCCCTGTCTATCATTAATTAACAAGTAATCACATGATTTTTCTTTTACAAGTGCTTATCAATCATGTGACTACCTGTACGTATTCTTAGGAACGCTCTTTCAATTCGTTTCAGAATTTTCGATGATTAGCCGCGCTATTTTGAGCTAACTTGGCTTTGCATTGAACCCCGGTTGGCCATATATTGATTGCGTGACACCCCAACCTAGACAACTGACGTGTAATATAAATTCAAGTATGGAAACCTTCACTTTGCCTAAGGGAAAAATCCCTTGGCAATGAAACAACATCAATTATTGACAACTGAAAAGTGGGAAAATTTTAATACCCGTAGAAAATATGCTAATATCATATATGATTCATTTCATACTTCGTTTATTGATTCATTCCTGACCGCCGAATTAGAACCCACAAATGACCAACTCCCAGCGTCAATGGCTTCATAGCTCAGTAGGTTAGAGCGTCGCACCAGTATCACCAGGTCACCTGTTCAAACCCCACTGAAGTCCTGGATTTTTCAGGCTTCTCTACGCAATTGCTAAAATTGCGCCGGTAACTTGATTTCATATCTGCAGTTCAGTATATGGTTCATTTCGTTCTTTAAAATGTTATTGTCAAAGCTAGTAAAAGAGACTATTTTCTCCTTCACGAGTCTCTATGAAAAATTATTTAAACTCGCAAGTTCCAAATCCATAATTTTCCACTGATCTTTCATTGGAAAATTTCTTCAAGTATTTTGATCATGTCCTTATTACTGACCAACGGGAGCAATCCTTATAGGGCACGAGTGAGAATGATGAAGTGTTCAGCAGCATGGCCGGCAAATCAAATTTCTATTTCGTAAACGGTAGTTGACATTTGGACAACACTTTTCACTTTTAAATTTGTCGTTTGCAAATGGGGGAAAAAATACTTAATCTAGGACCAGATTAGCAGTATGTCACATAGATTAATTAAAAACTTAAATAAAAAACTTACAACAAAAAACTTAAAAAAAGTTGGGTGAGGGATATCGAACTCAGTTCTACAGCTGAAGATCGACCGCACTTAACCACTACACTACCGAGATAATAAGCCGATCAATTGGCCGTTCCGAAATTCAGCAAGGAACTGGAGCGAGTTTCAAATTTTAACTAATCGATAAACTGACACTACCACATGAAGGATCATGTTGACATTGGTCATTTGGCCAAGTATGGTGCTTTTAGGGTGAACAGAGACCAAGTTATGGACCTTCAAACATGGTTCAAAATCCATACAGGCGTCTCTAATTTTGATTCAGCGTCCCCCAAAACCATATAAACTCTTAAATTTTTTTGATTTCCGTGATACTCTTTAAAATGGGCAAACAAAGCGACTTTCATCGCAGCTTCTTTCAAATTGTAGGTACATGACGGGATTTTACAGTTGTCACTAAACTGATAAAAAAATGTTCGAGTTTAAATGGTTTGGGGAGACGCTTTGTCAAAATTAGAGACGTTTGTATGGATTTTGAAACGTATTTCAAGGTTCATAACTTGGTCTCCGTTCACCCATAAAGCATCATACTTGGTTAAATGACCAATCTTAACATGATCTTTCATGTGGTGGTGTCAGTTCATCGATTAGTTAAAATTTGAAACTCGCCCCAGTTTCCTGCTGAATTTCGGAACGGCCAATTGCAATTAGTATTCAAATGAGGTAAACCCTCACAATTAATTGAAAGCTAACCGTCAAAGATGGCAAAGACCGTTTACGAAACGGAAATTAGAACCGGCGAAATTCCAAATATTTCTGAACTGACTGGAGCAGAAACGCCAGCAAGGGAGAGGCTCAGCAAAAGATATATCTTTCGAGCTTCTTAGATCTGGATATTTAAGGACGTTCGCGCCAAAATCTTCCTACGGTGATATTTTCTTCATTTCTCGCCTAAAGTTAGGTCATAAAGTACTTACTCCAAAAATGGAAAAAAAAATGGGGGTCACCGACTTTGTTTCGGAGAAAATGGCAGTGGAAAAATGCCTTAATTTCGAGAAATCGGTCATAATAGCGAGATGTAGCCTCATCTGCTCATCCATCGAAAATCATAAAAATAAACTGTTGGAGTGAAAGTTTCCGTGCATAGGTTTTCAGGAGTGAGATTTTTGGATAATTTTATGCCGCTAGGGATGTGGTAAACAGTAGAGTTCATCCTCGACGAGCGTTTTCGTAAGCTCTACCCGTTGCAACCACTACCAGAATTCGATGGCACGAGGAAAGAAAATGTTAAAAAAAAGATAATTTTTTCGGTGAGAAGTTTTTCATTTCATCATATTTTGTAGATAGTAAGTAAAGTAAGTGATTCATGATTAAAAAAATAGGGGTCACCGATGATCTGAACGAGTAAAATCGATGTGATTTTGCAAAGCTCTTGGAAAAGTTCGTTTGTCACGCTTTTGCGTGACCTGTCGGGCAAGGACTGGAACCCAAGAGAGGATCGATCGTTGAAGAGATGAAAGGTTTTTACCGAAAAAAAAACCTTTCTCGAGCATAGCAACGAAGTTTTAAACAGGGGTCATCTTCATTTGGTTGGTGTTTTGTATAATATCTCTCCATTGCCGTCATGCTCATCCTCTGGAGTGTGTTTTTTTGTGAAATTCAATCGCTGATTGTTTCCACGCAGGTCCGCACTATTCAAGCAGACGAGGACGAAAATACTGCTCAATTTTCACGAAAGTAAAGGAAAAGAACTTTAAAAACATGCATTCACTTTGAACTTAAGTTCATAGGGTAATAAAAACATTAAAAAGAAACAGCCCCATTAAATTTACGCAACGGTTCGTCCTCGAGTTTTCCAAACTTTCAGCCACTAGTCTACTCGATAAGCTACCTTTTCCAGAGCTTTTCCATCCTCCCGCTCACTTCTCTTTGAAGTTTCATGATGATTCGGAAATAAATGTGCCATTCTTTTGCCGGCCTGGAATTTTTTCCTCGGCGTTTTTGTCGCCATGTTATTTTGACTGATGCTTGAAAAACTTGTATGAAAGTCAAGTAGACTAGTGCACGACTGATAAAACCTCGCGAATATCAGTCGTGCAGTAGTCTACTTGACTTTCATAAATATTTTAAATCAATTTTCACTGATCACGATCTTCTCTGATCCAACGCTGTGCAAGACTTATCGTCCACGGTTTTTGCAAAGGTTCTAAAACCTCAACTTCACTAATGCTCGAAATAATGCGTGACATATTACAGTCGCGTTACCTGCGCAAACGTTGTGCACAAACAATTAGCGCGAACGTCCTTAACTAGCCAAGGGCATCTTTTTAAGCGCATTTTGATTATATATATATTGAATGCATAGTGAATGCCTTAAAACTATTTTTAATTTTCAGACTTGGAATTAGAAGGAGGAAGGACGAAGTGTTTGGGCTGTGCTTTTCTTTAACTTGAAGTCCGAGTTTCCTTGTTAATTTAGCTACTTGCTTCTTTTGTTATGAAAGATCGGCATCTCGCCGCCATACAAATGAATTGTCGATGACAAAAAAACGGACATTTTTGAAAACCGTCACTTTTGCACAGCTATTAGAATATCAGAGTTAACTGGAGAGAGTGTAGTGTAACGTGAAGTGCTAGATTTCTATCCCATATGAACCATGTAAGCGTTAGCCCTACTGATGGAACTGGGTCCACACAAGGACAGAGAAAAACTCTGACCAGGGTGGGAAATGAATATCAAGTAAGGCACGGCTTTCATAGAAAACAGGCGATACTTGATTGAATAATTATAATACTCTATTTGGCAAAACCCAGTATATGTATTTAAGATTTTTAACGTTTTTATATTTCATGCGTGATGAATCTGTACAACCGTGTATAAATAAAGGTTAAAGGGGCAGTGTCATGGATGTAAGTAAAAATCTGGAAAGCAAAGGAGACCTGTTTACCGATGGAAAAAGAAAATTAATGGCCAACGATTCTTCAAAACGGCTGTTTTAGCTCGCAGAACTGAACCATTCTTAAGTGTTTTAGTTATGCGCCGAGCCAAGATTAAAATGAATGCATTTAATAACTGAGTGTGGCTCATTTTTACTTTTAAAATTTTATCAGTTTTTATCCCACTGCGGTGATCCGGATACAATGTAAGAATCAAACGGTCACTGAAAATTGATATCGTAGTTTTATGGTGGAAATAAAAGGGATATTACCCATAATACTACCTCTTTAACTATGACAGATCCTTCTTGGGTATCTTGCATAGTTTCGCTAAGTAACACTATAGCAACGAAAAACCCTTTCAAGCCTCCTTGTGCCATTAATTTAAGTGCATGAACTTCGTTTACAACGGCTCATTTTTTGAGATGATTTTCTTGTATTTTACGAATTCACTCAAGGCTTTTCTGAATCTTTTTTCGAAGTAACTTTTAACGGTAGATGTTTACTTACCGGTTTGCATTTGAAAAAGACTTGCGCAAGAGCTAACTGTCGAAACTTCCAAACAGGATGTTGAGAGTTGCTAGGCCGACCGCCCAAGTGAACCATAAAAAAGCAGTTTTCATCACTACAATCGTTTTCTACTGATCAAGCAAGCTCCCCTTGCCACTTCCAACGGAGGTACTCCTTCTTTGTGGCTTATATCTTTTTATAAAATAATTAGGATAGTACGCGCACCCTCGTTGGTCAATAGCTGTGTTTAGAAGTCGGAGTATGTAAACGCGGCTGTGACATCTCACAAATTTTGATTGGTAATGTATTGTCAGACGCGCGTTTTGATTGGTTGGTAGGAAATATGAGCGTGTGTCAAGAACATCTGTTTCAATCAAAAAGTGAAAAAACCAGCATTTTCCTTCATTTGTTGAATTATCTTTGAGAAATATTTTATAAATGCAATAGAAAACTCTTTTCCTGTGTTTGCATAGCCTGATGTAAACACGAGAGGGGTAACTACAGTGACTTTGAAAGAGTCAATTGCGTATGTGGAAACTGCTTGCAATGGCATATCTTTCTTATTCTTATGAATTTACTGTAATGATCACAAACAAGGAATTTCATCAATAGAACGCATAGGGCTAATGCTCCCATATGTTATTTTTCAGTCAATTGTTAAAACTACTTGTTATGAAACAGATTTTGCCCTGGCACCTCTCCTGATTACATGCATCTCAGGAGCATCAATTCCTGTTAATTTTTTCTCCACCTTACTCCTTTTCTATTTCAGCTGGACAAGGTCTAATGGAGATTCAGGATATACAAGACCCGTGATTTGAATCCTGCCAGACACTACTAGCCATAGCTGATGAATTCTCTAAGAGAGAACTAACCATGGCGTATTTTGAACAGCAAGAGAGTTTTTTTTGAAAGACAGCTACAGCACGGATTCACGACTTAAAAGAGGAGGTTAAACGCCTACAAATTTCGGATAATGGCCTTGAGGGTAATGATGAAAAAACAAAATTCTATACTGGGTTACCAAAGTTTCTCATGATCATACATGTATTCAACTTATAGTGGCACCAAAAGTACGATGATTAAAAACAATGCTTTAAGACAGTTTCAGGAGTGTTTGTTGGTGCCAACGAGAATTAAGTTTAATTTGCCATTCCAGGATTTAGCCTTCAGATTTGGTGTTTCGCACTCAACAGCCACCATATAGTTTTCTATCGATGGATAACAGTTTTGAGTGGGCGGTTCGAATTTCTTATTAAGTGGCCAGAATGGAAGGAGCTCATAAAGATAATGCCTCTAGTTTTCCAAAAAAGACTTTGGTAAGAAGATGGCAGTGTTAATAGATAGATTATAGAGCGCCCTTCAAGCTTGATTGCCAGAGCCAAGACGTGGTGGAACTATAAGCACCACAAAATGCAGGCGGAGCAGGGGGTTAAGTCTGGGAGTCCGAGGCGAACCAGGGGTTATAATTAAGTCTGGGAGTCCAAGACGAAGCAGGGGGTTAGGTCTGGGTGTCCCAGGCGGAGCAGGGGGTTAAGTCTGGGAGTCCCTGGGGAAGCAGGGTGTTCTGGGAGTCCAAGGCGGCATTTTGTTTTCCATTATTTCATTTCTTTCTTTTCTTAGACAATATTTCCCACATTCCCCGGTAAATATTTCACACTTTCAACTGAAAAATAGCCTGTTCCAGGCTTATTCATCGAATATTAAACGTTTTCGATTTTGACAGATGTTTGCCATGTTTGCTGTTTTCTGTAACTTTTTCAAAATGTCGTAAAATTGTATTAGAATGATGAAGCAGCGCAATTCAAGCGAAAAAAAACGAGAACGTCAAAACAAGCTAGAACTGCTAGTGCTTGGTGTGTCCGAATCGACTCAGAAATCTTCACCCTCCATTTCAAAGAACGTTTTGGCCGCAGCATTGAACCGACAGAGGCCAGACAAAATGACAGAGTTTGTTTCGAAGTCTCAAGATAATTCTACACTTGACCATTGGGTTCAGTCAATCTTGTGGAGTGCTGGTTATTTATTTGTGAAATGCGGTCGATAGTCGATAAAACAAACTGATATTATCAAATTACTCAAGTTAGAGTTTTAGGTTCATTGAAAAGTTGCTTGCGTCGATGACGAGCCATTATTGGAATAATGGTCGGGGGTTCGTATCCCCGGCCGGACCGACACTCAGGGCCTTTAAATAACTGAGGAGGAAGTGCTGCCTTTGTAACTACATCTGAAAATGGTTAGAGTTTCTAGTCTGCTCGGATAAGGACGATAAGGCGGAGGTCCCGTCTCACGGCCCTTGTTCATTAACTCTGTGGGGCGTTAAAGACACACAGTATTCGAAAAGAGTAGCTATATAGGGCACAGAGTTCCCGGTGTTGTGGTCTGACCTTCCTAGCATGTGGTCGGCTTGGCAGGATTAGCTTGAAGGGTTTCTGCGTGAATGACACCACACTTGTGTATAACAGCCAGAAGTCAGGTTACATAGCCAAGTGCTGGAGCCTCACTCACACTCAAAATTGCACTTCAAAGTATGCAAGAAGAAAAGCGTCGGGACTGAGGTGAGGTCTGACGGGGGCATCAATGTCCCTCCAAATATCCGACTCCTTTGTTCGCTCGTTGTATATGGTAAACTGCCTTTTGAACAAGTCGAGGAAGCAAACGAACACATCATAGCGTTGAAGAGACGTTATGGAGCTTGCAGTACAGTTACCGGCGGAGATGTGCTGTGCATTCTGCCAGTACCACGCACCATCGCTAAAAGGATGCGTTACTCCAATCTGAATGTCTTTGTGAGAATAATCCCGGGCTTCGCTAGGTCTCAACATCCTTACTGCCCATGAATGTTGGCCGTCTTCAAACACACAATTGCTCAAGTATGTGTAACTTCGGACACCAGTGAAAAGGTGAAAAATACTAGGCAAGAAGACCCACGTTTTAAGATAAAACGGGGGAAGGACTTCCCAAATAACTGGACTACAGAGAGCTTCACCTCCAAAGAGCTTCTCGTTAAATATGGAAATCTTGTGGTCACCACTGACGCCAGGTCTCCAACCGAAACCGCGAGATCCATTTCCTTTATCCTCCAGCGAGAAAGGCACGGGCGTATCTTTATTCGGTGCTAAGATAGTCACCTTGAAATCGTCCAACACATTTCGCTGGTGGGATGCTTCATCACTGTTAACGGTAAGGACAAATTCACGCCATTGCCACACTCTTCCAGTGTAAATAACTCCCGGTTCGCCCCCAGCCATGCTTAAACAATACTCGCTTTGCGCCTTTATTTTTCCGATTCCTTGCATTTTTTCTTCCCCGAGCGACTTCCTGTCTAGCTCGTACACGACATTTTCACAAGGATGGAAATCTCCCACGAGGGAATGCAGGTCGGTTAAATTTCTTGCAATTTCTTTCTTAGAGCGCAGAAACTTAACCTTGTTCTCGCAGTCCACTGATTGTTGGGCAACTTCTACGCTACTTAGGGATTTGGCAAGAGATTCTTTCCGGTCATGCAATTTACTTAACTGGAGCTTACATTTTGCATGCACTTCTTCTTTCAAGCGTTGCCTCTCACGCTCCATAACCGCAGTGTGTTTATTGATGGTGGCATCAATCAAGGTGTCGATCTCTCGACTTACAGCAGCATCATTCTCTCTTACTTTGTTCTCTTCCGCTTCTATAGAAAAAACTTCAGCCCTGAGAGCAGATACCTTCGATTTTGCATCTTTCATCAACTTAACGATCTCTCTTTTCTTACCAGGAAACACGTCTTTGATAGATGTGTACGAGTGGTCACGATGATCGATCACCAGGCAGGCATGACAAATGGGCTCGTCGCAGGCCTCACAATAAAGCTCCATCAATTCGTCGTTGTGCTTATCGCAAGAAGGGCTGGCGTTATCAGTATTGGTTGATGACAGTCTTAAGAGGTCGTTGATCAGCAAGTTGGTCGGAAGACCTGCAACACCAGTCCATCCAAGCTGGTGAAACACAAGAAACTGTTTGTGAGAGACTGGAATCATTTTCAATTTTTCCCCTAAGGCGATAACATTTCTTTCCGAATACAAGTCCATGGACTTTCTAACGGTTAGCTGTCTTTTGTTTTGACTTATGGGGATGAGAGAGGTTGAGTAGAGACATAAGGAGGCAGCGTGGCTGAGTGGTTTGGGTGTTGGACTTGAGATCCGGAGGTCCCGTTTTCGAGTCCCACTCCAACCACTAAGTGGAGTTCTTTCTCGGTGGCCTCGAGTTCAGCTCCTCGACCACACTATAACCAACTGGTCTTCCTCCTGCTAGTTGGGATTCTGAAACCTGTTTTGTTTGATTTGCGATATTTGTTTCCATTATTGTTTGGGAAAGGATACTAATTATGTGTTTAGTTAATTGGTGGTAATCAAAGATTTTAATGCGTCTAATTAGCGACTTCGTCTGAATTGGGCGCTCTAAGCAAGGAGGGGTACTGTAAAAATTCCGCCGTGTGCTAGGCATGATGGCACTGGGCATGCTGGGTATCTTGATGACGTTTCAAGATGGCGCAGATTTGGAACAAACTCAAGTTCTCGATTTCTTGTGCTTGGGGAAGACAAAAGTATTATAATATAACTTTCTCAGTGTTTAAAAAGTCTTCTCTCGTTAAGACACAGAAAGTGGATTCATAATTTATACTGAAAATTTAGTGGCTCAAGTTTTCATGTATCTAACATGTGTTTGAGTCTACATCCAACGATGAGCCTTCGGCCCACAACCTTTATTTCATTCAAACTTTACTCCCCGCTCCAATCCGCTCCCTTTCTCCTCACAAGAGTGAGGGTATGGACTTGCCTTTCCTTAAAAGAACTTTTCAACCTGAAACATTAATTATCCGAAGACTACTGACTTTGCAACCTCGTTTCCAGTCTCTCCATTGTCCTCATCGACAAGAGACCCTGGCAACGAGGTTGCTGATTTTGTCAAACGGTTTGGGGATGGCATAAGCCAGATTATCGAACCTGATAACAAAAAAAGAACAACTTGTAGGATTCTTTTCTCTGAAACACGCCTGAATAAGGAGTAGAACACCCTAATTGAACTTATGCAACCATCCTTATGGCAATATGTCAAATTAATGAAGCTGAAAAGAGATACTGAGTAATATATGTTACCTTTATTTTCTGTCTGCATTCAGGGCATGTCACCTTTTGAGTATGGCCAACTATGACAACGATTTTTTCCAGGCACCTTTTGCAATAGGAATGTTGGCATTTTAACATTCTTGGATCATCGTATGTGTCCAAACAAACTGCACACTCAAGGTTTTTCGTTAATCTTTCCATTAGCATGGAAACAGCCATTTTCGTTCACCTCTGCGTTGAAAAGAAATATAAATTCCTTTGATGTAACCACTTAACATTTACTCTCCTCTCGCAAATTTGCTAATTGTTTTCAACCATTCCTAAATATAGATTTTTCTTGCTTATCTCTGGTCGGCTGGAATTTATGGGCGGCCGTCACCGCCAAAAATACGAAGTATGTCAAAGGAATATAGCAATGCCAATTGGTTCATTGGCGCAGTGCAGAAGAGACTAAATGAGTTAGAAATGATGCAGCCTAAATACAAGTACTCGTGTTGCCTTTTGTCAAATGGTTCACTCAAAAAGTAAACGAACTAGGAAGATATTAAATTGTCTAGTCATTTCTGTTAAAACGGAAGGGACTAACTAAAATCGTTCTATGGAAATAAAGATCGGTTCATCTTCCAAACACGAACTGGTATAGTGTGTCACCAAACGTTCCGGTGTGATGTTACTAGTAAATGGCTTATCTTAACTTGACGTGGTTCAGTCCATCGATGTTCAGTGTAATATGAATCGCTTTAACGACAGGTCAATTGATTTAGTGTAATTACTGGGTTGCCTATGGGCAAACCCAGTCAAGGTCTGCGTTTAGTTTGTTTGTTTTCTTTTTTTGTTTTTTTTTAGTTTTTTTTTTTTTTTTTTCCGTGTCGGTAAAAGTCTTGCCTGTCACTCCCCTGGTAAGTGGTGTCTTTGTGGATAGAGCCTTCTGCGAGTATTTTCTTAGGATCGAGAGGGTAGTGGAAATGCGTAGATTTCTCTGGTGGACACAGTAGAATCATTAACTTAGCCTGCAATGGCGTCGAAAGTCATGTAACGCGAATGGCGTTTTAGTAGATCCTTAAACAAAATATACCCTTATGGAGCTCAATAATAGAAAGTCAGTTGGATAAAATAGGCAGGAATCTCAAAAGCGACGAGCACTGGACTTCGAGAACAATCTATCGCCTGTCGAGACGAAATCAAAGTGAGCAGTATTTACCTGAAGTACATGGTAATTTGACACAATTGAGTTTCTTGTCTTCACGCACGCAATCAAATAGGAAGAGGTTTTCGCCTCTAAGAGCAAATATGTTGTTTGTTTCAATAAAATTTTCGCTGGAAAAGGATTCTGTGGTATTTTCTGCCTTTGTGAATTATAATATCATGTTGTGTATTGAATTTTCGAGCTTAAGGTTCAAATGTGATATGGGAGAGGTTTTTTAGTATTGCTCTGTAAGCAGGAAGGGTTCACAGGCCTGTTGGAAGCGTGCTTGAGTTTCAACAAAATGAGGCCCAAAATCAGTGAAAACTTGTGACGCAGATGAATAATAAAGTAGCTGCTATTTCCAAAATGATGGAATTACCTGGTGATAAATAACGTCGTACGCGTCTTGGAGAGTAAATTTTGACTTTGCATAAACAAGAGTTGGGCGATTGTGATCTTTGTTTTGACTTCGCTCATTTCATTGTCAAACTTTATAACACTTGACAGAAAAAGAAACTTACAAAAACCCGGTATCTTGCCATCATTTGACACAGATGCTTCACTGTTCACGGCGCCCGCTGAATTCCGGCCATGTCACTTTCGATTTTGCAATTTACTTGAACGTAGCAAAAATCTCCCAAAATGTTTGTCGCTGATCGTAACTTTTTATATTCTATAGATCGTTTTCACGTGACGTCATCACCTTCCAAAATCTAAAACTAAAGATCCACCAAAGTTTTTATCCTCATCAGGCGTAAGAGGCGGCATATCTATATCTGTTGACAATTTCACAGCTCAATAGCGTGCTTCGTTTGGAAACCAGAGCATTTTGAATTTCCGGATTATGTAGGTGCGTGACACAAAGCTACGATCAAGTTTGTTGAAAAATATATACTTATCTCATGATTTTGAGCCCTTTTAGAAGTTAGAGCATTAGGAAAAGTGCTTATGTAAATGCTTGTTTTTTCAGTAGTGATAATCAGTCGCCTAGATAGCCAAAGTCAGTTCCAGATGTTTACACTATTTTCCGGCCTGCGAAACATTTCGACGAATATCTGAAGTTTGGGGAAACGCAGAGGCCTAAAACTTGGACAAGTGTCTTATTTCTTTATCTTCTATAAGATAACAATTTCTTAGCGTTTTGCACTGCATAGTTTTTGATTTATTTTTTTTATTGCGTGACAGTGAAAACGATCTATATTCAAGGTTCAAAATTAATGTTGTTTTCATGTCGTAAATATTTTATTCTCGATCAACCGTCCGGGAAACTTCCTTCTGCTCTTTCTGAAAACTGTGTATCAATATTTATTTGCTTTTTCATCATCAGCATTTGTTAGCGTTAATAGTATTTTCGGTCAGATGTTTCTGTTTTTTATGAGGGGTTTATTGTTTTGGTCTCCCATCCCAACACTAACCACGCGAAACAGGGCTTGACTTCAGTGAAGTTTAGTATTACAAAGTTTTCGGATGCTCATAGGGCACACTTGTGGTGAAAAGAAGTTGTGAGGGAACTTGAAAATTATCAACATGTCAGCCCAGAAGCCAATGTTTCTCGCTTCTCTTTTATTTGTTATTCTTCAGAGACTGGAATGCTGTATTTCAATACCACACAATTCAGTGCCTTCTGATTTTCTGTAGCACGTACCACAGGCAAGCCAGTGTATGCTTCACAGAAGCATCTAGTTACAAATGCTTTATCGAAACAACAAATGACTCATATGGTTTGTATATAAATCCACCTAACATGAAGTGGTTTATGCAAAGGACAAATGGTTTACCTTGATGTGAAATGAATTGAAGAAAAAAAAACACAAGTGGTTCAAAGTATCGGCAAATGATTCAATGTAATCTGAAACGGTTTAACAAACGGACGATTGATTTAGCGTAATCACAAATGGCCCACAGTCCACTAAGAAACGAATCGACCTAATATGAAATGGTTTTCCCTAATGCGAAATAAAGTAGAGAAAAGACTAATGGTTTGGGGCGACCACAAACGATTTAACCCTTTGCGTGACATAAAACACTTCGCCGAACCGCCAAAAATACCAATGTGAAATGGAACAGCCAAATGTCAAATGGAACAGCCAAGTCTAAAATGGAACAGTCCAAACGCAAGTGGGTCACGGTATCGGCAAATGATTCAATGTAATCTGACACGGTTTAACAAATTGACGTTTGATTTAGCGTAATCATAAGCGGCGCAGCGAAACAACAAATGGTCTGAAAGGAACTCAAATGCTACAGTCCACTAAAGAAACGGATCGAACTAAATATGAAATGGTTTATGCAAAGGGAAAACGGTTTTCCCTGATGCGAAATGAAGTAGAGAAAAAACAAATGGTTTGGGGCGACCACAAACGATTTAACCCTTTGCGTGACATACAACACTTCGCCGAACCGCCAAAAATACCAATGTGAAATGGAACAGCCAAATGTCGAATGGAACAGCCAAGTCTGAAATGGCACAGTCCATGTGGGGTCTGACGTCAAGATCGGACATCAACTACTTAAAATTTGGCGCGAAAGCAGCTTGTTTACAACCGGGATTTCACCTGCCCTTTGTACATTTCGGTAAGTTTGCTTCTGCTGATTTTCTGTTAAAATTATTTATTGCCTTCATTACAGAGTTTCGTCGTCATGCCAAAGGAAGCATTGGTAAATTAATATTAACAGGAGCTCATGAGCTCCAGATATCAACTGTAGTTAGGATTGAAATGTTTACACACGCAATTGCAAATGCATCATCGTCTTAGCCGTATCTTTTCTGAAGAGCTAGGAACAGTGGCCTGTTCCTTGTCTGCCAAACAAACAAATGTCCTGCTAAAGGTCGTCTCTGTTGAAAAGGAAAGTATTTTATAATTCACACAGGGAATTGATCATAATGAGAGTGACTACCGAGCACCGCTTCTTAATGACTAATAGCGATGGTAAAAAAAGAAATTCTAAGTGAAGGGCGAAAGGAACATAAGAAATATTTTGGTAGGAGCTCGAGTTCGTTGCCAGCCAACACAAAAGAAAAATAACGATTTAAAAAAGACATCAAAGTAAACAAGTTAATTGAACTTGTTATCCTTTAATTTGTCTTCCCAAAAAGGCCTTCCATTCCTGAACAAAATTTGGAATTTATATTCACAGGCTCCCCAAGCTGAAAATAGGTGGTGTATGCGACAGCTTGTGTATATAGAGAATTGTATGGGAAAATCACCGATCGTAAAAAAAATGTGTAAATAACTATTTCATTTGAAATAAAGTTTTCCTACCTCAAATGTGTGACCAACTTGTCTCTTTTGCCGAGTTTCGAGCCCTTCTGACGCCGTTTAGTGAAGTGATCCGGAAGGCCGTTACTGAAATAATAGGAAAGCCGGTAACTCCATCCATCGCCGGCCAGACCTCACTCCACAAATCGTTTTCTCCTCAACAGGAAAAGTCCCGAATCGCAATAAAAACAACAGTTCCATAAAGCCCAATAAATTTCACTCCAAATAAGTGTCTTTCGGCTGCCGAAAGACTCGTGACGAACGAAAACTTTGCCTTAAAATTCACCTCTTCGGCTTTCCTCAGAGGCTTGTGACCGGGCAGTCAACAACGGAAACTCGCAAGATGGTTTCAGCCTCAACTCTGATTGGTCCATTTGAATTTGACCACGCGCTGCCAACACGACCGTTGTTGACTTGTGACCAGGCAGTCAACAACAACTTTATTTCAAATGAGATAGTTATTTACACAATTTTTTTACGATCGGTGATTTTCCCATACAATTCTCTATATACACAAGCTGTCGCATACACGACGTATTTTCAGCTTGGGAAGCCTGTGATATATTTAACAATTATTCTACGAGGGCGCGCTGGATATGAAATGATATATATAACCAACGAGGCGCGTAGCGCCGAGTTGGTTATGATCATTTCATATCCAGCAAGCCCGAGTAGAATAATTGTTTTATTAAAAACCCCAACATCACAACTCTTTTATGTTGAATTTATTTGGCCATTTTTTCTCGGAGCCGCAAAACTGTGTATTTTGCTGCTGTGTTCATTGACCATATTTGGTAGTGCATGTATATGAGCTGATAACCTGTGTCCGGCGAGCCAATGAAAATGCTGGAAATGTGATATCCGTAGTTCAGTTTTTAATAAAGTGACTTATTCCTGAACGTGAATAACACATAATTCTTTATTATACATTTAAGTTAGTTTTCGAAGTCATCAGCCGTGGAAGTAATAATGGCAGCAGTAGCTCGCACACAGGTTTCTTGTTATTATTCGTGCGTTTATTTTTCTTTGTTTTGTTTACTTTGATGTCTTTTTTAAATCGTTATTTTTCTTTTGTGTTGGCTGGCAACGAACTCGAGCTCCTACCAAAATATTTCTTATGTTCCTTTCGCCCTTCACTTAGAATTTCTTTTTTTACCATCGCTATTAGTAATTAAGAAGCGGTGCTCGGTAGTCACTCTCATTATGATCAATTCCCGGTGTGAATTATAAAATACTTTCCTTTTCAACAGAGACGACCTTTAGCAGGACATTTGTTTGTTTGGCAGACAAGGAACAGGCCACTGTTCCTTGCTCTTCAGAAAAGATACGGCTAAGACGATGATGCATTTGCAATTGCGTGAGTAAACATTTCAATCCTAACTACAGTTGATATCTGGAGCTCATGAGCTCCTGTTAATATTAATTTACCAATGCTTCCTTTGGCATGACGACGAAACTCTGTAATGAAGGCAATAAATAATTTTAACAGAAAATCAGCAGAAGCAAACTTACCGAAATGTACAAAGGGCAGGTGAAATCCCGGTTGTAAACAAGCTGCTTTCGCGCCAAATTTTAAGTAGTTGATGTCCGATCTTGACGTCAGACCCCACATGGACTGTGCCATTTCAGACTTGGCTGTTCCATTCGACATATGGCTGTTCCATTTCACATTGGTATTTTTGGCGGTTCGGCGAAGTGTTGTATGTCACGCAAAGGGTTAAATCGTTTGTGGTCGCCCCAAACCATTTGTTTTTTCTCTACTTCATTTCGCATCAGGGAAAACCGTTTTCCCTTTGCATAAACCATTTCATATTTAGTTCGATCCGTTTCTTTAGTGGACTGTAGCATTTGAGTTCCTTTCAGACCATTTGTTGTTTCGCTGCGCCGCTTATGATTACGCTAAATCAAACGTCAATTTGTTAAACCGTGTCAGATTACATTGAATCATTTGCCGATACCGTGACCCACTTGCGTTTGGACTGTTCCATTTTAGACTTGGCTGTTCCATTTGACTTTTGGCTGTTCCATTTCACATTGGTATTTTTGGCAGTTCGGCGAAGTGTTTTATGTCACGCAAACGGTTAAATCGTTTGTGGTCGCCCCAAACCATTAGTCTTTTCTCTACTTCATTTCGCATTAGGGAAAACCATTTCATATTAGGTCGATTCGCTTCTTAGTGGACTGTGGGCCATTTGTGATTACGCTAAATCAATCGTCCGTTTGTTAAACCGTTTCAGATTACATTGAATCATTTGCCGATACTTTGAACCACTTGTGTTTTTTTTTTCTTTAATTCATTTCACATCATTGTAAACCATTTGTCCTTTGCATAATTTTAAACCACTTCATGTTAGGTGGATTTATATTCATACCATATGAGTCATTTGTTGTTTCGATAAAGCATTTGTAATACACTAAATCAATTGACCTGTCGTTAAAGCGATTCATATTACACTGAACATCGATGGACTGAACCACGTCAAGTTAAGATAAGCCATTTATTAACATCACACCGGACCGTTTGGTGACACACTATACCAGTTCGTGTTTGGAAGATGAACCGATCTTTATTTCCATAGAACGGTTTTAGTTAGTCCCTTCCGTTTTAACAGAAATGACTAGACAAATTAATATCTTCCTAGTTCGTTTACTTTTTGAGTGAACCATTTGACAAAAGGCAACACGAGTACTTGTCTTTAGGCTGCATCATTTCTAACTCATTTAGTCTCTTCTGCACTGCGCCAATGAACCAATTGACATTGCTATATTCCTTTGACATACTTCGTATTTTTGGCGGTGACGGTCGCACATTGGAATTGCGTGACGATGTTGTTGCACACACGTCACACTTACTCCGCCGCCATTGTTCCTTCTTCTTGTCCATGACCCTCATCATCATCACCATCATTATTATTATTCCTTATAGACTCGGGCAGGATATTCGGCTTGGTTAATAGACCTTGGGAGCGGGTTACAACAACTCACCACGGATCCCAGGTCTCTCTTGTTTTACAACAACTGGTGGGATGGGAAAGGTTGCTTGAACTACCAGAGCAGACTAGCAGAGTTGATTGCTATCAACAAAGGAGAGGACTAGGCCAAAACAATATCTTGGATACGAGCAAGAACCTCCTTTGCACTTCTGAGATCCGCATTCATCTGTCTCAGAGGAACTCTAAGATCCACTGTAAGGAAATCATGGGATTTTCGCAATACTGATATAGAAATTGAGAACACTGAAGGAGCTATTTATTGAAGTTTTTAAAGGGACATTTAGGGATCGATACGCTTTAAAATGTTTTGTCGGGTTACGTCTTCTTTTTTTCCTTTTTTTTTTTACGCATTCTTAATTAATTATAAATAGGTTTCTTTAAGTACTATCTGATTCTGATATATGTATTTGAAAGATATTGTGATTTTTATATATTGACCTTTCGTAAACAGTTTTGAATTATTAAAGGCATTTTTGAAATAAAATTATTATTATTATTATTATTATTATTATTATTATTATTATTATTATTTGATCTCTGCAGGATGCAGCTTTATGCATATTTATTTATTTACTACTTTTTTTATTATTATTACTACCATTTTTTTTTCTGTCAGGGTTTTTTTCCTTTTAAATTGAAATTTTCTTCCTCCATGTTTTTGTTAATTCTAAAACACTGTATAGTACTGCCTGTAAGAGCTATTTGATCACGTCTGAGCCACAAGGAATGAAATCGTTATTCACACAGTGACTGTATTCTTATGAATTACAATTCTTTTCAATGTTGTATAGTGCTTCCAACTTTCACTTTTTAATATTTCCGTAAATTATGTACAAATAAATACATATAAATAAATATTTCTAGTAGTAGTAGTAGTAGTAGTAGTAGTAGTAGTAGTAGTAGTAGTAGTAGTAGTAGTAGTAGTAGGAGTAACAGTAGCAGTAGCAGTAGCAGTAGCAGTAGCAGTAGCAGTAGCAGTAGCAGTAGCAGTAGCAGTAGCAGTAGCAGTAGCAGTAGCAGTAGCAGTAGCAGTAGTAGTAGTAGTAGTAGTAGTAGTAGTAGTAGTAGTAGTAGTAGTAGTAGTAGTAGTAGTAGTAGTAGTATTCCCATCCTTTCATTGTTTTCAATTCAATGTGCGTCAGCCTCAGGGCCAAAAATGTTGTCTTTCAACAGAATTTCAACGTTGCTATATGTGCATATTTAGAGAATTGTGAGCCAGGAAACATTGTTTCCCCTTGAAAAGCTTTCAAGTATGACGGCAATTTTGACAAAAAAGTTCAGTATTAAAGGGAATGGTGCCTGTGTATCTGTATAAACTTCTTGTGTCTTGTACCTCTAAGCAATGGAAAACATGGATGTAGACGTTACTCGAAGTGATGTATTTTCAATTCACCTTTAAAGTGACGTTAATTGTATGCAAACTTAGACTGACTGCAAGATTGGTTTTGTAAACAAGTTTAACAATGTACGATCGCGACCAACTACCGTAATGTTATTCCGATTCTTTTTCCCTCACTGATTAGATAGTATCAAAATCTTGCAGACTGTACATCTTGAGTTCCGGGCATTGCTTGCATTGACTTATTGGTCACGGGTGATAACGAATTGAATTGTGAAAATGTAAAGCAGCAATCTTAAGCAATTAACTAGTTTGCCGCAGGCAACCTATATAGTTTGCAAATGAGCTGAAATGAGTGCGTGAAATTTAGAGTTTGCCGCTTAATCGGCTTTGTAACTATTTATAGATCGCAGTGACATTTCTGGGGTGCTGTACACATACCTGTCTACGAAAATATGTCAGCTTGCATAATAAAAACATTTATCACCGCGACGACTGTCAGCGATTCTATATCTTATGCGCTATCGTTGCGCTGATCGTCGGAATTGAAATCTGCCCAAATTTCCCGACGCAACGTTACAACATATCGGTCCAGTTTGTTCAGTTTGTTAAAAGCGAGTCCTCAGTGAAATACAATAACGTAATTGAATCGCTGTCGTCATCATAATTACAAAACAGAGGATAGACATTCAAAGCCATATGCTTAAACTAACTCAGTTTAGTATCACACCGTACGAAAAAACAAGTCCTATATAGGAATCAAATTGCATCAGGTTTTTCTCTTTACCTTGCTTGTTTCTTGTTCACAAAGGCAGCCAAGTTTTGACCTACAATGAAAATCCACTGAAAAGCCGTGAACGTGCGAGCTACTGGTAAAGACCCAACAACCAAAACACCATACGAACTCTGCACTCGTCGGTGAGAGAGGCTCCGATGTCCTGAAACAGCGGTGATATTGATCACGTGACGGCAATGGTCATTGGCGTTTGCACTAATGACGTCATGAAATTATACATCCTCCAAGTGACTCAGACAACCGAAAGTCACGAAGGAAATGAGGCATAATGTTCGCCTCAATCTTCAGGGGCACCCAACGTCAATTTTCGGAAAATATCTCTTCGGAAGACAATTTGAGATCTAGAATTTTCGGAACATTTGTTGTAAAATTTCTTACTTGCCTGCCTCTCCTAGGATTTTCGAATATCTGAAAAATGGTATAATTGCCCATTTTTAACGGATTTTTACCCTAAAAAGGTCATCTAGAATTTTCGGGAGCCCTTTTTCTGGCTGAAAATTTCGAAAAGGTAAGTTTTGAACCCTATAATTTTCGGATCACCAGACTTTCAGCTAGGAAATCCGAACAGATGAAAAATTTTCAGGGGATAAAAATATGCCTATATCTACCGTTTAAATACTAAAATACGTTTAAAAATGCTCTGTTTAAGTGGTTTTGAGCTATGTTCTCGTTGGGTGCCCCTGAATCTTAACGGTTTTAATCGACGGCGACCGTGTTCTTCGCTCTCTTTTCGAGAGAGAACCAGAACAATACACAATTGAGCAGCTAGAACGGTGTAGGAGGTCGAAATTGAGAAGCAAACGTGACGACGTGAGGGGCTGTATAAGATTGTTACCCCGGGAGGCAACCTAGAAGCCCCCGCGTCAAAAAGGAAAATATGTAAATTAATATGTAAATTGGTAGCTATCCATTTTGTTACGGGACAGATTTTTACACACAGCTTCGGCTTTTCAACTTCTTTATTCTGGCGTGAAAATTCAGCACTCTGCCGTTGCCGGCAGCCAACTCTCTCCAGCTCTCTCAAAAACTGGCGTTTAAATATGCTCTTGCATGCTTAGCTGTGATTGGTCAGAGAGCCTGAAAAGTTACACAAACGTGATACTAACACTCTCAACAACAGAGGCGGAAGAGCTTGTGGTAAATTAACTTAGCTAAATTCGAGTTAATTAAATTGTTAGATCAACGGAAACCGACGTTTCCGCGGTCCTTTATGCTAACCCGTGCGGGCTAACCGCGGGAAAACCAACACTACAGATAATTACGTTAAGATAACGAACATGGTCGGTATTACAACTTTATAAGAAAGAGCCGCTAAGACGGTCCTCGTGTTTCCAACAACATCGGCGGAAATTCGGCTGCCACCTAATGCATTTTCTAGTGGGAAAGTCACTTAAATTAACTGAGAGCGACGAGGTTGTTTGCGACACTTAATTTGGTTTGCACGCTTTAATTTCTTATCTCAGTTCTTAGCACCGTGCATAGCATACTTTGCATACAATAAAACGATCATGAAAATATTGCATAAAATATTATAAAATATGCTTCAACAATTTGCTCAACCGAGCGCACAAGGTCGTTGTTCTGCGAGTTTGCGAGGAGTTCTGAGTAAATTGAGTCACGAGGCAGAAAGTCACAAGGAGCATCGATATCGAAAGCGATATCGAAAGTTCAGCATAGCTAGAGATTGAAGGTGAGTAACTTCGAATATTTACAGCGATATCCCTTTTACTTTGAAAATCAAAGATTACAGTATCTGATAGAAAATCGTACTTCATGGGTAAGAAATGAATTTTTCAGGCACAAATGATAAAAAGGTCTAAAAAGTGGCGACGATTTGTCAGACACAAATGAAATCAGACTGAACAGGGACGACAGACTCGGCCACAAACTGCTAAACGCAACCTTAGAAAGCAAAAGCATAGTCTCATTGTCAACACTTTCAAACAATCTTCGATCATTTTTACAACAGTTGTTCACAGATAATAATAATCAGCGATCCGAATATAATAAGCAAGTTTCGTTTTTATTTTATGGAATTTCAAGGTACCATGGAAAGAACCACATGGATCAAAAGATGACGACGATGCCTTCTAGTCACTGAATGTTTCTGTTCCTGTTTTACTATCATATTTTCAACCGTATTTTCCAAAATTATGTAAGTTGCGTTTCAATTTATAGCGTATCAAATAAACGTTGATGGGAGTTAAAAATAAATGCTGTTTGTTGTTGCCCATCCTTTCCTTGCATCTTTTAAGGAATCACAAGGTGCACCACATATCAATTGGAAAACACCTCAACTGCGCTTGCCATCCGTATTATCTTAGGCATGCAGGGGTCAGGCAGGGGCAGATGTAGTAAAAGTTATCACTAGTATTAAATAGTGGAAGTAACCACGCGCTTGTTCCGAGCATCGATAATAGCGCTTGGTCTGCGGCAAAAGTACCAAAAATGGTTCGAAGTTTGAAGAAAATGGTACCGTAGTGCAACGTCTGTTCCCCATTCTTCTCCGTCGAAAGGTTGGCATGTAAGAAAAGTGGTGATGGGCCTTAGCTACTCCTGCTGTTCGCAAATTGTTGTCTGTTTTGCTCTGACTAAGATATCTTTGATGGATTTTTCTAAGCGATATACTACGTAGTATGGGGGTAGTCTTAAATATTTCTCGTATAGATGTGGGTAATTTTCTATCAGGTGCAGCTAGGTGCCATTTACTCGTGAGCGGGGTGGTATTTTCTGACAAAAGTCAGAATAGGGAAGATATCGTTGATGTCACCTATTGTCATGTGCCAACCAGAGCCTGATTGGTTCTCGAAACAAAGGATCTTTTTTTCTCTGTGGCTGGCAAATTTGAATAACAAAAGCAGTGTTTGTAAACAGATATCTTCCCTGTTGTGATATATATACTTCCATGCGGCCTTGTTTTCATCTCCGGGTGCATGCATGACCTCTTTCTGTTGGAGAATTTCAGTTCAGAGAGATGCCTTTAATTAACACTACTCTATGGGTATCCTCTATTTTTTAGGCGTATTTCAAAGTCTCGTGCGTTTTTCAAAACTAGAATGGGAAAGAAATTGTTATTCGAAGCGGTAATGCTTTCCATTTTCTTGTTACGCCTGGTTCTGCTGTAGGACCTTTTTCTCAAGGCCAGCGTAAAGCACAAGTATATGTTTTTCACCGTAAAGAATTCCCGCGTACAATCGATAAGCCAAGGCTTACATTTCTCTATGTCTTACGATGGTTTTGGCAGCGGTACGAAGACTTTCTTTCCCGATTCCTGCAACTCTTTGAGAGATTTCGGCAATTTATTGTCATTTACCTGGATATTGTGAGTCTGGTTTACAATCACCCCAACAACAGATTTATAAATCCTTCTCAACTAAGGAAAGACGGGTAGGAGAAGCATACAATAAATTGCTAAGCCGTGAGTACGACAATCTGCGCCTACGGGTGTGGCAGAAAGCAGGTTGCCTTATGACGGCTGGTGGATTGGAGGATGATCTGATAAAGCCATAGGGGCTAAAGAGCTATTTTATTCCACCGCAAGCTCTCCTGGAACCTTCGCTGAGTCTACCTCGAGCAGACGAAGTTTCCGTCATCGGGAAAGACCGTGTAATACACCTTATTCCAAAATGGCCGCCATTTACATATTCTCTTGTTTTTATTCAAATTAGCCCTTGATGCCTCGTTTTTAAGCTTAAAATTCAAAAGAATATATTTATCTTGAACGAGGCAACAAGGGCCAATTTGTACCCGCATAAATCAGCGGCCATTTTGGAATAAGGTGTATGGATGAAGCCGGCCCAAATGAACAAGAAGAGCAAGAATATCATTTATCGTCCGCGTCAGAGGTTGTGGTGGACAAATATGAGGACAGAGACTTCAGTGACAAGCTGGTGGGGAGGAAAGTCACTGAATTCTATGAGAATGTCTGGTTTACTGGTACCATTGAGTACTACAACTCGAAGCTGGGAGAATGTAAGGTCAACTACCTTGATAATAGTTCAGACTTTGTATCACGTCAGTGATGACTTTGATGGTGTACGTGTGGAAGTTATTTTGGAACAGTTATAAATAAGAACTGCTGATTAGAGCGGTTTTCAATTGAGTGTCGAAAGTAATTAGATAATTACTTTGGTTTATGATTACTTCACTCAATGATTGGTTCAAATTTCTCGCGCTGAATTTCCCAACCAATCAGAAGTGAAACAAAAACCAATTGTGGCTCACGCGTGCACATTTTCCCGCGCTTTGTGTCGGCTACATGTAATTACTTAGAGTTTTGATTGGTTTAATGGATTGTCTCTTTCCTTTTTGATTGGCCAAAGTAATTACTTTGGTTTTGGTTTTACGACACTCAATTGAAACTCGCTCTATTACTGCAAACCGAGATATTTGACACCATTGTTAATGTTATACAAACCATGCCCTTAATTATTAGAGAGTTAACTAGAATTTAAAAGAGTTAGAGCAACAATACCAAAACTACCAAAGACCAACTAAAACATTTGACAACCTTAACACCGGAAGTGCAACAACATCAAGGTGAACAGAATGATGAACAGAATATTGCAGCAGAACCTGCACCTAAACGTGCTTTTTATTCGAGTCAACAAAGGAGCTAAGGACATCTCAACATGCAGGAAAAAGCAAGACTGAAACACACAAAGAAATTAAAATACAACAACAAAATGACAACAAGCAAACTCAATACATTCCAAGTCAGCACCTTTGTCAAAATAATGACTTTATTGCATCATTGTTCAACTATATACAAGTAATAATGACTGTGTAATAAAGGTTACAAACTTTGCGAACTAGCACTACCAAAAAAACTTTGAATTTGATTGCCACTTATAACCGCAAAGGGGTTTTATACTGAACTACATTTGTACAAGTGTACAAATGCATCATTCAATAATCTACCATATAAAAGGAAATTTTCTGACGTCTTTTTCCTTCCAAAAACGAGAAGAATCATGAAAAATAAAACGAAGTCATATAAAGGTAATTCTTTTTAAACAAAGTTCTGTTTTTCTGCTGCTCTTAGATAAAAAAAAGCAGAATTGGTTACCATGCACAGTATGCCCAACCCCTACCCGGAATTGGAATTATTCAAATAAAAGAACTCTGCTACATCGCTATTCCTGGCTTTCTACCTCCCCTGGCTATTCATGAGCTCCTCACTAATGCTGATGTTTCAAGTAAATTTTAAATTCAGGTCAAAATGATTTCAACCTAGGTCATTTTTATTTTAAACTAGGTTGAAATTGAGAAAGTAGGAAACATCAACAAAACTTTACCAATTGTCAGCAAGTACGTGACGTGTATATTGGTAAGTAAATAGGTGCTGGAAGATAAGGGGATGTGGTTAGCGTACTTTTGTCATGCGTTAGTCTATAAAATGACTTTGGTTGTTAAGTCTAAGCACTGATTTTAAATGGTTAGCCTTAAGGTTGTTGAGAGGGTTGTCTTGAGAGGGTTATTCATGACGTCCAGCAAGGTGACAGGCGTTGAGTGCGAACATGATGAGGAGAGTGTCTATGCCAGGCGAGGAGTAGTTCTCGGTGATAAGGTATGAGGCAGGCCTCGATATGCTGTGGGGTGTCGGCGAGAGTTAAGGTGAGTTTTCCCAGCGGCATGTTGGTGAGGCGTAGAAAATATGCTGTACAGGATTTCCATTGGGCGCTTTCGGGTTCGAGGAGGCGACAGATGGTATTCAGGCGTAGCGCTTGTATTTTTGTAGATATTCGCGGAATGTTGAGACCACCCTCCGTCAAGGGGAGGGGGAGGGTGTCGCTAGGGGGCATTTGTTATCCCTGAGGAAACTATAAATGGCGCGTTCCATATTGTTGATGGCCCAAGGTGGAAAATGAAGGTTGGTGGCATGATACCATAGTGTTGACGTAAGAAGGGCATTGATGACTATGGCTTTTCCTTAATTTGAGGCTGAGGGATTGGTGGCGCCATGCAGCAATTGTGCTATTAATTTTTTATTTTATTTTATTTCCTAGATTTTTGTAGGACCAGTTGGTGTTGTCAATGTAAAGGCCCAATATCTTGTCAGGGAAAGTGCCGTCACTCCACTCAAAATTTAGAGATGAATCCTGGCAATGGATGAATGTCCCGCACCAAAGGCCTGTGCATTTGTCCAGGTTGATCCGTGCACAGGAAGCGCGCTCGTATTGCTGGAAAATGTCCAAAGCAGTAATGATGGAGGTATCCCGAGTAAGGTAGAGGGTGGTGTCGTCGGCATATTGGGATGTGCGGATTTCGGTCGAGAAACCAGGAGAGTGTAAATTCTGGATATCAGCGTGGGAGCGAATGCGTGTAGCCAGCATTTCCGAGGTTTGAACGTAGAGAGGCATCGAGAGTGCCCAGCCTTGTCGCAGTCCCAGTCTGAGCGGTATAAAAGCGATGAGCCAACCATTGGTTTTGACTGAACTGGAGACATTGTTGTAGAGTAGTTGGATCCAGCTAATAAAGTTGGGGCAAAAGCCGAATTTTGGGAGGGTTTTGAAAAGAAATTGAAGTGAAACTCGGTCAAAAGCTTTTAGTTGGTCAATAGATATAGAGTGCTAAGGGAGTGTCCGTTTCATTCCAGGTTCGCGTAGAGGATGGTGTCTTGTATGAGTCGTAAGTTAATGGTTCGTCCAGGGATGCATGCGGTTTGATCAGAATGTATAATATGTGGGAGTCCGGTTGTGAGTCGTTTGGAGAGTGCTTTCGCCCGTATTTTTTAGTCTGTGTTCAATAACGTGATCCGTTGCCAGTTCATGATTCTTGTTCTGTCACCTTCCTTACGTTTTCGTGTTTAATTCCCATATAAACCTAATCAATGCAAACATATTTCTTTTCAATTTGCTCTTGGTTTATAATTAGTTATAACCGTGAAAAAAGTGATGTTCCAACACAATTCACTTTTTACCTAAGCAAATCGTATTCGTGCATTTCGTGATTATTGGGCACGAGTTTCGAAGTTCGCTCCCAATTTGAGAACTTTTAAAACATCACGAGCAGCCATAAATCACGAAGTTCATACGATTGTTATTTATTATATACTCAACAAAATTACTCAAGTGCCGTGTTTCCATAGCAACTTCCGTATTGCGCTCTGGAACCCCTATTGCACTCTATAACCTATTAATTCATCGACCAATGAGAAACGCGGTATGCTGCTGAGTATGTAATATAAGCGTGATTCACACACCTTGACCAAGATGAAATCGTCTTTCGAGTCATCAACAAATAAATTTAGACATTCACGGTTCTGAAGTCATCATAAATTAGGTTATCCAGTAATAAAAAAAGCTCTATTACGCATTTTGAATTGTGAATACAAGCCTGAAGGGTATGAAGCAACAGTCCATATACCTTATTCCAAAATGGCCGCTGATTTATGCGGATACAAATTGGCCTTATTGCCTCGTTCAAGATAAAATATTCTTTTGAATTTTAAGCTTAAGAACGAGGCATCAAGGGCTAATTTGAATAAAAACAAAAGAATATTTAAATGGCGGCCATTTTGGAATACGGTGTATAGATATATGAGTTCTCCAGATATCAATCGAGGAGGAGAGGGCAAGTAACAACTGGCTTTTTGTGATTAAAAAGGGTCAATACGCTTCCCTCTACGCTTCCTATATACGCCGACTCACTAACAGGAAAGGATGTGCAGCTCAATATGGAGGATTCAAACCGAAAGCCTGAGAGTTTAATTCCATCCAAATAACGCACAAAACTACCACCCAAGCACAGTAAATTTGATGAATGCCACTCAGGCAAAAAAGATTGTGCTGCCGCCTGCTTAAAAAAAAAAATTCCAATGGGAAAATGGAAACAATTCCCCAACCAAATACATGCACAGGTTAACCAGCTTTGGGGACGAGAGATGATTACAAGATTAAAGGCTGGTTTACATATTCGACGCAAGCATAAGCATAAGCAACATACGCAGGCGCATTAACCTGTTGTTAATTATTGTCTTTTGTTCTAATGATAGGTACCAATCATCAAAACGCTACTGCGTCTGCGTATGTTGCTTGTGCTTATGCTTGCGTCGTATGTGTAAACCAACAGAAAAGCTTTTGTAAAATGAACATTTTCGACAGCTGAGATGAATACATTACAACAGTCACACCTTATATCTCAAGGAGGGGGGTGGGGGGCGGGGAATTCACATATATAGGGGCGGAGATGCTCTTCGGAAATTTTGAATTGAGCCATAAAGGCGGCCCAGGCTTTTTTGGCCCTAAAAAGAGACCATATCACCAATCAGGAACACAGAAATGGTCTGCTTCCAGAAGTGATGAAACCAGACATTTCTTGGTTTTCTTTTCTTGCAGGTCGAGGTTTCATATTGATCTCCAGAAAGGGATAGATTGACCTCTCATGTAATTACATGCATTTTACAGAGGGTTAAGAGTGCATTTTCTGACAAAATAAAACAACCGCCATTTGGAGACAGATGCAATAGACCAATTTTGATATATTAAATTCAGAGCTAAACAAAAGACATCATCTCGAGGTTCTGGGGAATTAATATAAGGATTTGTAAGAGTTTATTCCCCAGAACCTCGAGATGATGCCTCTTGTTTTGGACTGAATTTTACTGTATCAAAATTGGTCTATTGTCTGATGATCACCTGATTTTGATAACAGTGGCACCAGTGACTCAGTTGGTTGAGCATCGGGCTATCATGCGGGAACTGGTGGGTTCGAACCCCGGTCGAATCAACACTCAGGATCTTAAAATAACTGAGGAGAAAGTGCTGTCTTTGCAATTTCATCTACAAATGGTTAGACTTTCAAGTCAACCGTAGGCCATGTCTCACAAATATCGTCTATGTTCAATTCATAAGTTCCCTGTCGGACGTTAAAGAACCTACACACTACTCGAGAAGCTGAGTCGGGGATGAAGTGCCCAGTGTTGTGACTGTCCTGTTCTCTCCAGTAGAAGTGGCTGGCATGGCAATGATGTCTCTAAAAAGGCTTATGGTATATGAGGACTTAAGCAGAAACAGCCACAAGACAAAAAAGGGACTTTGCCGGGTGCTGAAACATGTAAATGTAGATTTAGATTTAGATAAGTAATTGTTATGTTATTCAAATAATTAATGTTATAAAAACTAGAGCGGTTTTCAAATGATTGTCGTAAAACCAAACTTTGGCCAATCAAAAAGGACGGAGACAATCCAGTAACCCAGTCAAAAGTTGAAGTAACTACACGTAGCCGACACAAAGCGCGGGAAAATGTGCACGCGCGCGCCACGATTGGTTTTGGTTTCACTTCTGATTGGTTGAAAAAGTGGCGCAAGAACTTTGAACCAATCAGTGAGTGAAGTAATGCAAAACCAAAGTAATTCTCTAATTACTTTCGACACTCAATTGAAAACCGCTCTATTATAATCTCCATTAATTTTATGAATGCAGTCTTTGGCTTCTTTAACCGATTCAGTCCTCAGGCAATAGGACGCCTCCAGTTGACGAGTAAAATTGTCTGGCGTTACTTAGAGTAAAATATGTCAAGTCTCACTCTCAGGAGTCAATGGTTTAAAACCTTTAAAAAATTTATTTAAGCTTAGCATGAAACAGTTGCACCTTTATAGTCACTGTTCTCTTGAATGAAGATTGATCTTCCCTATCTTGAGCTTCGTTAGAAGAAGGCATCCACAAAGGAATTTCACTTGCATCTTGTTAAGACCCATGTGCTTTGGAGACTTTCAATGCAGAGTGGCTCACTCAATCTTCGTTATCAGATCACAATTTTATGCCATTTGACGTAATTTACAAACTAATTGTGCCTGACTACTTCTGTTAGTAAAATTGAAACAATATTGAAAGCTCAATAATTATTAATAACACAATATTACTCCCTTCACAATTTGAGGATCTGAGATTATTTATTGCTGGCTTGGGGCTATGCAGGTCATTGGCTATTTACCATTCTTATATCAAATGCAGTAGCATGTTATTGTTAAATTTAACTTTTGGCTTCCAGATTCATGTTCTACGGTATATTGCTGAATACCTTCTTCTTCATGTATTTATCAGGTGTGGGTCCAGGATTTTTCTTAGGAGGGGGTGCACCACAAAGGAATGGTGTAGCTGACTGGTGGATACTGGGGGGGATCCTAGATCCACCCCTGTTAATAGAAGTTTTGTATTAAATCAATTAATGTCATCTCCTTTGAGACCTTTGCCATACTTTTATGGCTGTAATAATTACACATTAATGGCTAATGATCTCTTGCATGAAAATTGGTCTTCCTTATTTTGAACTTTAGACGTACAAGAAGACATCAACAACGGAAGTTCATTTGCATCTTGTAAAGCCCCATGTGCTTTGGAGCCTTTCAATGCAAATAGAGTGATACCAGATTTATAAGCTGCGGGAATAGTAATGTGTGTCATCAATAACTCCCTGTGCTTGATTTCACGTCCATGTAAAAGGAGTAAAGTTTCCTGTTTTATCATGTGATCAATCTGGCCACGAACATCAAATTCATGCCATCTTGTTCCTGCCGAGTTCCAACAAGAATAGTCAACAGTGTTATTCCATCTTTGCAAAACGTCATCATGCCTAATAAGCAGCACAGATTCACTGCATAACTGTTTGGAGATAATTCCAAATGAAGATACTTCTTGAGGGTTTATGAGATGCAAGCCTTTCTCACTGACACCATAAATGACTTGGTGATGCCAAGCGTCTGGAATCATTCCAGTGCACAAAGGCACCTTCTGGCAATTTAAAGTTGCAACGGGTACAGCTCCATTGAGAAGCCAATATCTCAACCACTTTGACAGGTCAAAGTCACGTTCAGGGTACATGTGAAAAAACCGTCCAATCACGTCACCATTCGTTAACTTGTTCAAACCATCTAGGAGGTCTTGATGTGTTGTTCCTGCAACACTGCGCGATAAGAGATATTGTGGTAATGGAGCATCCAAGTCTCTCAGTCTTGTATTTACTTCCTTAATCACAGTATTAGGTTCAGCAGCCTTTCCAAGTAATTTCTAGATCATGAAAAGAGGAAAGAATATACATAAATAGCATCATCTATAGAATTGGTTTCTTAAGATGGTAACCAGTCAGTCATCAATCAAAAATTTCATCAAACATGTTTAGACCATCTGTTCAATTCTGCAGACTCAAGACTGATTACAAGTCTTAAAGGCTTTCCTTCAACCAAAAGGCATTGCGTGCCCTGGAACAATTATTTTCATATATGAAAATCCCTTCAAAGCTGAAATTCATCCAATCAGATCACTGTGATAAGCAATGAGAATTTCCAAACTTAAACAAAAACAAACGGTTGAAAAGCCTGTCAGTTGAAGATGGGCCTTTAAGACCAACAGCAAGGATTGAGAATGTCCATCTTCTGGAACACACTCAGAGCCCCATGGATTGGCTCAGTAAATCCAGCATTTAACTACCCTGTAGGAGCTTGTGAGCTCAACTACAGCCAAACCAACACTCACGGTCTTCTTTTTTGTGATTCGGCCTATTATCTTGAGCCAGAAGTACATGACATTGAAGCATGTAACTTGCAAAACCTTTCCTTGGAGCAAAGCTGGGGATTTTAGGACACAAATTTTATGCCCAAATATGGGCAAAAATAAGATCAAAGCAGGAAAATGCACGAGCTATGTTACATCCAAATAAGGAAATTTCTAAACTCAAAAAACCCCAGCTCTGAACCAGAGTTAAACGCTTGAAAGTCATGAGCTTCTGCTCCAGTGGAATAAGTCTGTCTTGGCTCAGCGCAAACCAGAGAGTTCAGTTGGTTGAGCATCCGACTACTATGCAGGAGGGTGCAGGATCAAAACTCTGGCCAGACCAACACTCAGGGTCTTTAAATACATTGTAACTGAGGAGAAAGTTCTGCCATCAAACAGTTAGATTCTGTCTTCTTAGATAAGGACAATTTACTGTAGGCCCTGTCTCACAACCCTTCAATGTTTATAGCTCTGTCAGTGTGGGATGTAAAAGAAACCACACTATTTGTAAAGATAAGGGTATGGAGTTCCTGGTGTTGTGGTCTGTCCTTTGAAGATCATTGTCGGGGGGTAAACGCTCGGAGATATAAGCAACACCAAGCTAGTACTCGAAAATCTGAGGGCAAAGAAAGTTATGATCATGATAATGGCAGTGATATGCCAAAAAATGGCACCAAACAAGTAGTTATTAGGCCACCGGTCTGTGTACATGTAACCTGCAGACTGTAGATAACAACAAGGGTTTCAATAAAATTTGAAGATGGTGTCTGGTTTGAGTAGAAAAACCAACTGTTGTTATTGTCAAAATGAACTTAAATCTTATGTTCAAAAGAATCTGTGGTTAATTACTTCAATCAAGTTAAGGAGTGAAGAGTGAAGTGGTAAACAATTTGATTTGGTGATGGTCAGCAGTTGGTGCTAACATGCAAACCAATGAAGGGGTAAAATGCAGAGGAAGACTGCAGAAAAAACTCTTTGCTAATGCTAACCTTGGGTTCAATCATTCTTTAAGGCCTAATAAGGCTTAATTAAGTGGTACTATGATTAAAAAATCAATTCCTCTTTTTTCTTCTGATTTTGAAAGTGTGTTTGCTAAACACCTGCCTGGCAAAATTTTGAGCTTTGATTTTTATCCAAAGGTTATTTACTTCAAGTGTTAGGGCGCTTTCCTTTTGTCAGAACTGGCCGGCCAGACCAGTCATTTTGAAAAGAAAATGCAACAAGTTGAAGAAGCACTTGCATGGTAATCCTTCGTATTCTTCTGGAGGAGAATATATCATCCTCGAAGTGTGTTAATTTGAAAGCGTTGTAGTCCTACCAAATGCCTGGTGTGGCCGGTCAGTTCCATCAAATGGAAAGCGCCCTAAGTTTTGGATTTTATGGTTCACCACTACTCACATTCAAAACTGACCAGTTGGACCTCGGAGGGTTGGATCTAGGGAAAAGTGATGTCCTTTACTCAATAGCTTAAAGTTTCAGTGTGTAAACACAGTTCATTATGTATGCAAAACACAAGCTTCAAATTCTTAAAGCCCGGAACTCCTGTGCTGCATATTACTTAGGTTGTATTCAAACACATTGCATTCTTAAACTATTGAGTGTAAGATTTAGTAATGACAGACCATTAAATAGGAAAATTCCACTTGGCATTTAGTTAACCAAGAAAAAAAAAGATTGGATTTTTTTATCACAGTACCACTTTAAGGTTTTGGATAATTTCCACAGTATGCTATTTAACAATTAGACCCGTAGCCCGCAAGGGCTACGGGTCAATAGCCCATGAGGCTATTAAGGGCGAAGGGTCTAATTGTTTTAAATAGTATCTGCCCAAATAGTCGGACAGAAAAGGCAATAATAAAGTTAGCAAATGCAAGTTAACAAAATAATTATTTGGGAATAAAACGAAAGAAAGCGTATCGCTTTTCGCTACTCGAGGACTATTAATAATAGTCCTCTGGTAGCGTGGCCAATCAAAATGCAGGATTTACATTAGTCCACTAGTTGGGTGATACTAATTACCATTAATTAACCCGTACTTCATCCAGGATCTGCAACTCTGCATTTTAGGTGCAAAGTGCAGGTTACAGGTTGCAGGTTAGGGCATAGTTAATCAAGGGAATGGTCATGAAACCTTAAAACCTTCAAAAGCGAGAAGAATGTTGTCGCAATCGATTTTGAATTGACCGTGACCCTGCAAAATCTTTTGTTTTGGTCTCGCATGGATTCCCAAATTAGTCGCGCATAATTTAATCGAAGGATTTGATTGGTTATCGTATCGAAAAAAGGTGTGTTTAATGTGCAGGGTCAAGGCCGAAAATATGGACAAAAACATCAAACAAAGGAACTTGTGGAGTTTCATAACCATCTCCATGCATTAACTATGGTTAGGGTCACAGGTCATTGCTTCTCCTATAACTGAAACAACCCAAACCTTTATCATCTAAAAGGATAGTGACAATTTAATTAATTAATAGTGTTTAGGCCCAACGTTAGCATTAGTAAAGGTTTGGGTTGTTTACACAGGCTCCACATAAATTTTATAGTGTTCGAACAAAAACAGTCGTAAGTACGTAGTTTCCCGAGGGCTGGACAGACAGGAGACACACAAATAGTACCCGCAAACGTACAATTCGTCAAGATTGTACTCGTCCTAAGCCGGCCATCATAGAAGAAATATATAACTTACATGTACAACAGAAATTATTAAAGCCATCCTGGTCAAGACGGACAAAATGATAGTAATTCGACTAGAGTATAAAGTGGACAATAACACGGGTATTTTTTCGCGTTCAAAATTCCAGTATCGCAGAACTTGGAGCACTGAGGGTATGCTAAAAAAGTCATATTATGCAAACACGAAGTCTGCACAATTTCCAAGTGTTTCTCTAGCCTTAAGGCTGAAAGATTTCTAAGATGAGCTATTAATATTTCTCACCAGTACGTTTAGAACTGCCGTGGCACCACAAGCTGAAGTTCCAAGCTGTTTCACTTGTTTTTCTTCTGCTTCAGCGTCGCTCCATAACAAGACGCTAGCTGGCAACCCGTCTTCCAACGCCATGTTCTTCAGGTTTAACTTTACCCGAGTAGGGTGAGGAGGTGATGCGTATCTAACTTTGGCGAAGAGAACGTTCTTTCCTTTTGTACATCTTTAATATTTTCGGAAGTAAATAAAACGTGTGAATAAGAAAATCAAAAATATTTTGGATACGTAGAACCCTTTGTCTTTTTTCTCTCAGAAAAATAATTTTCCGGGCATGGGTTTCCCTCAAAGTTGTATCTGCTTGCTCTGTGATAGACTGTAATAGCGACCCACCAAACCCAAGGAAACCGCTGACAACAACTAACGCATTTTCGAA
>NC_090869.1:13555502-13598002 GCF_036669935.1 Montipora foliosa | reverse complement strand
TTTTGCCGTTACACATAACCAATTTAAAGCCAATTTTCTTGGCCCCTAACCATGGGGTACTTCCCCGGCCTCGATTCGAGTTTCTGCAATGATTTGGACTGATTAACTCTTCTCCTTCTACAGTACATACATTTTTCTCTGTATAACACCAGATGATTTGAATGGTGGATGGGGGCTGGTTGCAGTGGTCAACTTGAAATCCTCAGCTCTTTCAGCCAAATGTGCACCAACATGCACATTAAAAATAAATCTATTTTTATCCTCAGTTTCTCTAAATCTTGCATTATATGATTGCATACCTGTAAAATTCCTTATAAGATTCATTCATTCTGGTTAGTGAATGGGTTAAATAAAGATTGCCGTTCTTTGCCTCAGAGTAAAATCAATATTGCACTCTCATGGGCGAAAGAGTTCACCGGTAAGTGATCTTACTGTAATAATTATATAGCTGCATCAAAATCCAATATTGCCAACAGACCTCTTTTAACAAGATTTTTGCCACTGTCCAAGTTCAAAATTAATTGTGAATATATACATATTGATAATGTATTAGGATTTCATCTCCAGGCTCTTTGTGGCTTCTTTATGAAAGGAATAAACTGTCTAAGCTAAAGCAACAAGGGATAACATCTTACTAAGAGGCTCCAAGATAATTGACATTAGTACCGACCACATGCAAAAAAGTCTAAATGAAGAATGAATTACATGATGATCAGCACTATTGGTCAATAAGTTGGCCCTGCATTCTGTAGTTTCACCTATTTGACTTTTCCAGGCATACAAAAGAGATTGCCAAGAGAATAGTTTAAGGTTGTAAAATCAACCCCTTGTGACCAGCGCAAATGAACTTATCTAAATAAAAGTGGATTGAAATTCAAAACAAATCAGAGTCATTTCAGGTCTGTTTAACATTTATCCATCTTTTTCGTCGTGAAAAATGTCCCGCTACTTCTTGTTCGACTTCCTACGTGTTTTAGTGCACATGCAGTATTTCTCTGTTTGTCCACAGCAACTCCATATACGTCCATCTCTGTAACAATACCAACCTCCCAAGCCGCACATGCAATCATCGTGATGGTATGCATGTATCCCTGTGTGGCCATTTACTGGAGGAAGATTTTCCACTTTTCGGGATCCCTCCCAAGCGTGATCTTTAACCTTCTTGTACCCTGGGGGAGGAGATTTGGGTGGTTTCTCTGCCATCTGGAAAGGAGCAATATTTTTTTTTTTCCGTAAAAAAATTAGCAAGTACCTTAATTTGTAAATTTGTAAATATGTAATTATGATGCTTGTTTTAGTTTTTAATTCCAGGAAACGTTATAGGGTCAACCTCGTGTTTCCTTTTCATGATGTATTTTTATATTTTATTTTTTCATCGTGAATATATTATGCTCATGCTTATCCTTAATGGCATCAAGTTTTAATAAGCGTCACGATGTGTCCCCTCTCTCTTCACTTGTTTTCAGGGTAACGTCCGGCCGTTCCGCCCCACGTATTATTGTGTCTATATTAAAAGCACTCTGAAGGATCTTACTGAGGACCGTCAGATTGATGTCTTTACTGTAACTGAGACTTGTCTCGCCGAAGAAACTGATGAATTCATTATACGTGACTTGTGTCCGATCGGTTATGAATTCTACAATGTTCCAAGGGTTTCTCACGTTGGCGGCGGAATCGATCGGTATCATGCATAAGACCGTGGTTTGTCTCGAGAAGCATCCCAGCATTGCTACCAATTTCAAATCCTTTGAATTTACGGATGTTTTACTGAAACATCCCTCGTCATGGCTGCGCTTAATTATTGTTTATAGACCACAGAATATGGCGGACGGTACTTCATCGACTGCGAAATTCTTTCAAGAATTTCCTAGTCTCTAGTTACTGTACTGTTACGGTACCTGACTTTGCTGAGACTTTGCTGACTTCAACCCGCCATTCTACTGTTTACGGTTTTCTCTTTTCTGTTTCCGGTTAAACTGAAGCATACGTAATAAGACCGGAACCCACTTTTTCTGGGAAAATGGAGTCGATTATCCCAGAGTCTCTCCGGGCGCTCACCCGCTGACCAAGAAGCCCGAGGACTCTGGGTACGAGATTGGAACCGACGAGATTGCAGCCCGGGACTTTGATGTTTTCGATCCCGTCATTTCTGACCATTACCTTGTCAGCTGTTCCCTGGCATTGCCTAAAAAAGAGTTTGAGGGTAAAGAAGTCAATTATCGCAAACTGAAGTCAATTGATCTCCAAGGGTTGAGAGACGACATCTCTGATTCACTTTTAGTCAGAGCAGTCGAGTGAGAGGGTAATGATCTAGAGTCTCTCTTACCGCTATACAATACTACGCTGATAGGCCTGCTTGATAAACATGCTCCCCTAGCCTGAAAACGCGTACTATCACGATTCGCCCTTCTCTCAAGAAACCATCATTTGATGATCAACTATACAAAAATCACAGACCTATCTCCAACCTGATGTTTCTATCCAAGTGCTGCGAGAAGGTAGCCGCGGGTCAATTCATTTCCCATCGGCGAAAAAACAAACTTGAAGAAATTTTCCAGTCTTCCTCGCAAAGTGGGCAAAAGCACTGAATCAGCATTGTTGCGAGTTCATAACGATGGGCTATGTGCACTGGACGATAGAAGGTGTGTGGTGTTGGTACTGTTGGACATGTCAGCAGCGTTCGACACTGTCAGGATCACGGCATCCTCCTATCGCGTGTCTCCCAGTTCGTTGCTTGGTTTGAGTCTTACCTGTCCAGTCGCTCACAGTTCGTCCAAATCAGAGATACGTATTTTTCTGATTGTCTACTGACCTGCGGTCTCCCCCAGGGGTCTGTGTTGGGCCCAATATACCTCCCCTCTCGGAGCTATTCTGCCTTGCCATGGTGTCGGGTTTCACATGTACGCGGACTACATTCAACTGTACCTTAGCATGAAGATTCAACTGTACCTTAGCATGCTAAAGTGGAGGACATTGTGTCTGCGCGCACTAGGGTTGAAGTTTGCTTGCGTGAGCTGAACAAATGGATGCTCTTTAACAATCTCCGGTTAAACAATGATAAGACTGAGATTCTGGTTCTGCACTCTAAACATCACCGTAAGACACCATTAGATTCAATTACTGTGGGTGATGTTACTGTGGAGCCCACATCTAGCGCACGGAATCTTCGACGATACCACGAGTTTTGAGGATCAGGTCATTGAACTATGCAGGACTGCTTTTTTTCACATTCGTCGCATACGCCCATGCCTTAGCATTGACTCTACCAAAACACTAGTGCATGTTTTAGTAACGTCTCGCTTAGATTACTGTAATGCGTTTTTTTCTACAGCCAACCTGATTTTATAAAATAAGTAGAATAGTACATGTACGCGCACTCTCATTGGTCAACAGCTGGGTTTAAATGAGAGTATGGAAACACGACTGTGACATCACACGAATTTTGATTGGTTATGTATTGTCAGACGCGCGTTTTGATAGAGTGGTGGTAAATATGAGGGTGTGTCAAAAAAATCTGTTTCAATCAAAAGTAAAAAAAACTCAGCATTTTCCTTTATTTGTTGAATTATCGTTGAGAAATTTTATATAAAAGCAAAGGAGTCAAGTGAAAAAGCAAATACAAAAGAGCAGCCATAACACGTCACAATTATTCAAGATGGCGGCGCCCAGGAAATTCGAAAACCAAAACACGCGTTTTTGAAATTCATTTATTTTGGATACAAACTATTCCATTGATTGTAAAAATTATCAGTGATGAAATGGTATATGAAATGAATCATATATGAAGTGCGGATATGAAATCAAGTGAAGCTATGATCTTCGCAGTTATGAGCGCAATTTTTGCAATTGCGTAGAGAAGCCTGAAAAATTCAGGACTTCACGGGGTTTGAACCCGTGACCTCGCGGGACCATTAGAACGCACAAATGACCAGCTCCCAACGTCAGTGGCTTCATAGCTCAGTTGGTTAGAGCGTCGCCCGCACCGGAATCGCGAGGTCACGGGTTCAAACCCCGTTGAAATCCTGAATTTTTCAGGCTTCTCTACGCAATTGCAAAAATTGCGCTCAAAACTGCGAAGATCATAGCTTCAATGATATTGAATGTGAGGAGAAATGTAGACTCGTACAAATACTCGGACTTGTCCGAGTCTACATTTCTCCTTACATTCAATATCATTGTTGTTGTTTCATCGATCATAGCTTCACTTGATGTAAACGTTATGTTAAATATTTTGAAATTGTATTCTTGTTTTAGTGGAGGTTTCCTTTAATAGACAGTATCCCGTTGGTCTGCGGGCTCTGCATTGTCATACGCCTCAAATTTTACAATGCAACAATAGACCAATTTCGATATATTACAATTCAGTCCTAAACAAAAGACATCATCTCGAGGCTCTGGGGAATAAATGTAAGGATTTGTATGAGTTTATTTCCCAGAGCCTCGAGATGATGCCTTTTGTTTTCGACTGAATTTTAATATGTCGAAATTGTTCTATTGATGTTAACGGTGTAATGCGGCCGTGGGAGGGATGATAAGCTATTTGCCTGACAACGGGCGAGGGACAACTGACAAATCAGAATCCTAGTCAGGATTCGAACTTAAGGCTTATTTACACAAGCACGTTTTCTTGACAAGTCCACTTGAAAGGAAAACTTGCCGACTGTACACGCTAACAAGTTCTCCTTGAAACATTTTTCTTTGGCAAGTTTTCTTTGGTAATGTAAATGGCAAACGTAACAAGTTTTCCTTGACAAGTGCACTTGACAAGTAATTTACACTAGCAAACTCGCCCTTGACAAGTTTTTCCTTGACAAGTGTCCTTGTTCAAAAGCTGGCATGCTATTTTTTGAACAAAGACACTTGTAAAGGAAAAAAATTGTCATATTCCATTTACACTACCAAGGAAAACTTGTCAGGGAAAAGTTGTCAAGGAAAACTTGCTAGTTTAAATGAGGCTTTACTATACCTTCACAACACCGGTTGGATGCTCTACTCATTGAGCTACTAGGCCAACGCGACACTTCATTGTGCGGCTTACACGAATTGTAATGGAGACTCTGAGCAGAATACTTATAGGAAATACAGGTCTCGATCTCCGAGTTGGCTACCCGGTTTCCCTAGGCCTTCATGTGCGGACGTCAACAAGCATTGTTAGACTTTGTGCGAAAACCTGGTGCTTCGCCACCAAACCATGGCGAAGAAATCAAGGTCAAAAACGAAACTTTGTGACTAACTTTAAAGTAAACTAGGTTTAGTATTTAACTTTTGTAAAGCGTAATCGAAACAGAGCGTGGTGTAAACTGAAGGGAGATTTAATCTCAGTGTTGTTTAGGATTGCACTTCACTTGCTCGAAGCTCATACCTGTCCAGTAAGTATGCACTTTCGTAAGAATGAAGTAAATGCTTTCTTATACTTTTCATTTCAAAAAGAAAGTCATAAACTTAGTTTTTGTTTTGGCTTTTCGTTTATATCGTAGCGATTCTGTCAGCAAGGGTACTAGATTCAACTGCCTTAAAAAGTATTTTCCTTCCACTCAGCTTCCTTATCATTGCTGTACACTACACTCATTTTTTTTTCTAGGAACGTTTTTAAAAAGAACGTTTAAGCTGCGATTAACCAAAATTTTAAGAACATACTCAGGCTGATAGCCAGTTAAGAACTTGTTTATTTTGCTCATTTGTTTTTGTTTTTGTGAGTAGCATATCGTACAAATGAAGGAAAAAGAGATGTTTAGCCGCTGTTACACGTTGTAACTTTTAGCTGAAATTATGTGCAACGGCGATGCGAAACACGATTCAGCAGCCGTTGCACCGTGAAACTTCACGAACGTTGAAACTTGTCAGGAAATGTTGCGGTTTCTCATCGGCTTACGCAGTGTAGCGTAACACGATTGGGCGAAACCAGTGTCACAACTTTTGGGTGAAACTTACTAGGTTACTAAGTTGAATACTGAGTTTGACTGCCTCAAATATCCTTACATTCATAAGAAATCAAGTGAAGCTATGATTGCATACCCGCAGTTCACTGATATATGATTCGTTCCATATATCATTTCGTTCATTCATAACAAAGTAAAACAAGAACCGAAGATGGTGACATTCAAACTGTTTACTAAATACCATATTTTAAAAACCCAATATTTATTGTTTTCATGACACTAAGATTTTACCAAAAGCACTGACTTCGCTCCTAGAGTGATTCTGTGCACGCTGTGGAGGAAGCAATTTAATTTTCTTTTGAGTTCGTTGCCACTTATCTTTCCAGATCGAAATGCGCAAAGCTGGTGTAAGGTCCGTCTAGAATTTTTGGTTTGTTAATAATTATGTCGTAGAGAAGAACTAACTCCTCTCCATTTATCAAGCGACTCGCTTGGCATAAACGCGGCTTGCTACGCAGGCTAATAATGGCAATTAATTATAACTCACATGTTCTTCAAAGAATCGAAATCAACCAATCACAAAGGTGTGCCGCAGCTTCTTATTTTCTCGGCCAATGAAAAAAAAAGTGTTTTCGATTTCCTGAATGAGTATAAAAGGACGAGACTACATTATCGCTGCTCAAAAAAACTACGATGTCGGAAACGTCAACACCATGCAAAGGCCAACTGCTTCGTATTTGCTCAACGACTGACATTCTATGGCCAGCTACAGCTCACCAAAAGCTTCTGACTGTTACAAGCCGCCAAGCGCAAATCCTTCGAGTTCGCAGACCGCAACAACGGCAAACTAACCTTTGATCAGTCATCAACAACGTATTTTAATTTATGTACAAAACTAATGTATAGCTTCAGGGCATATCACTAACAAAAAATACAATGACATTGCTGTAATCCAGGTGCAATATATTAATTTTCTTTTTTTCGTATTGGACCGTGCATTGCCCCTAATGATCATGATGCTGCACCGGTCCAATATCAAAGAAAATAAACTTCATTCAGTCACCGCGAGTTTTAATTATTCGGCCACTCCGTCACTCAATATAATTGTTTTAGTCGACTACCTGACACGCTTTCAGCATCAGTGAACCAACAAATCATCAGGAAAAATGGTGTATTTAACAATTATTCCATGAGCGCGCGTTGGATATGAGATGATAGATAGCCAACGAGGCGCGTAGCGCCGAGTTGGCTATAATCATCTCATATCCAACAAGCGCGAGTGGAATAATTGTTTTGTTAAAAACGCGTCCGAAATATAGAAAACTAGACCACAATAAAAATAAAAAGGCCCAAAAAATCATTGTATAATGGCTCATAACCCATGATGGCTTAGCCATTCAAAACTCTCGAATTTCATTATCCAATGATCCATTTTTTAATAATTAATATTAGCTCCTGATACACATTGCATGAGTTCCTGCCGTTTCACGGGCACTGGTCTGAAATCAATTTTTCATCGGCTCCTTTATATCACGCTATTTGGCATCACTGCTGACAAAAACGCCTAATACCAGGTGCCCACAACCAAAAGCCTACATCTTGAATACTGCTTCTATCCTGAAAGACCTTAGACAGCAATGACCAGAACCAGGTTGCTAACCAGCGGTTCACGTTAGAACAATGGTTTGCTGGGGGTGCTCAGTTTCGCGGGCTCAGAAAATCTGATTGTGGTCATTGTTATAATTGAGGTTTTTCCTTCTATCCTTGGCTTGCATCTGACGTCATTGCGGCCACGTTAGTGTACGAAACAATTCTCGGTTTTCACATGACGTCACGACCACCATGTTGGTGCCCCTAAACAAAGGAAAGACGGCCATGTTGGTGCCCCGACCAAATCCTCCGGGATTTTAACTCTATTATTATGCAAACGCTTCCTTTTGTTTTCGTTGAAAAACATGGCTGTTGATCACGTGAGTGAAAACCAGCAATAGCGAAAAAGTCTTTTGGGAATTTGGCTCTATAATTACGCAAAACGCGAGCGACATTTTGCTTTTGTTTCGTTCACCAGCATGGCCGTCTAATCATGTGTAGTGCAAGCCAAGAATTCACCTTTAATGTTCCAAAATGGCCACCACTTTAATATTCATTTGTTTGATTGCAAATAGGCCTTTTTCCATATATTAAAATTCAGCATGATCGTGAGGCAGTGAGGACAAATACAAAGGCAAGTGGACGATATGTAAATATTTTTCACATTCATTCCAACTTGTTTCTATTGTCTTTGTCTTCACTGCCTCACTATCAAGCTGAATATTTGATATTTCGAAAATGGCCTATTAGCCCTTGTTGCATAGTTCAAGAGGAGAGACCCTGGGAACGATGTTGAATAAAGCTTCCTTGGCCTCCTATAGCATATTCTTTTCGGGTAGGTCGTTTCCCCCGTCCACAAGAGTCTGCTTCACGGGACGCCACATTCCTTTCCCATTGTAGAACGCGCTTTTATTGTCAAGTTCGTGACCAATTTAAAAAATAGGCAACGTACCTTGTGCCCTAACTCTTCCCTCAGCCACTGAGCGGCAGGGAAAAGAGCCTGGGTAAGACGTTAATGTTAAGTGGTCACAATAATACTTATGTCATGCAATATCTAATACACATAATCTTTCTTATCTTTGCAGAATTTACAGTAGGTGTACAGTCTGCTTTATCCATGCCACCTACACTGTTGAAACGTTAAATGAACCAAAAAATTGAAAATACCACGTTCAATATTCTATTCATTGTCTTAAATTATCTCCGTCTTTCCTTTCTCTTCCCCTCCCCTGAGGTGAAGCAGGCTTCCAATATATCTCCGTCTTTCCTTTCTCTTCCCCTCCCCTGAGGTGAAGCAGGCTCCCAATATATCTCAGTCTTTCCTTTCTTTTCCCCTCCCCTGAGGTGAGGCAGGCCCCCGATATAGTGTTCACTATATTAGCAGTATTAGTGACAAAGGAATTTTTCATGACAATGGAGCGAATTGTATGCATTTTAACATTTTAAATATGGTGAAATTGACGACAAAGGCAACAATTTAATGCATTATTTATATAAGTTCTTTTATTTCTAGAGTACACCAACATAGGCTACATATATTTTCTACATATGGACATAACAGAAACAAAATTGGGCCATAAAAGGCTCTAAATCTCACTTAATTGCCATTGGCAATACAACTTCCAAGATTTGACTTTAATATAATGGAAATTGTTTCACGTTTGTTAATTAGGCAGTTTAATTTTGGTAAAGATACATTTTCATACAATGCAAAGCTCACTTAGGTATTATTTTAAAAGTGACTATTGTAATTTACTGTGTGTCATTCTAAGGCAAATGTGATCACCTTTACATTGCATTTGCACACGTTTTATTTTCTTTAGCTGTAGCATTGCAAAGGATTGTATGAAAATACATGTGTACCTATTGTACCTATTTACCTCGAAATAATAAAACCCTCTGTCAAGTTTTGAGTACCATGACGTCTTTCGTTTCGAAAATACAGCAATTTGAATTTCCGAATTGTCGCCTTTCGTGCCATACCCTGGTCCCAGAGGTTTTTTTTTTGAGCCGTGAGGAGAGAGCTGCAAAGCGGAGAAGACGAGTCACGAAGCGGCCAGAAGAGAAAAACCTCTGGTTACCTTGGACTTGAATCTCACTTCATGCAGACGCCAACTGTCCGGACGCGTCAAATTGATAATTGCAAAAAGGGGCCAATGGCAACTTGAGCAATCACGCGTCCCCCCGTTATTACCAATCAAACAAACCAATCATATTGATTTGCGTGCGTGTAACAATATCGACCAATCCGAGCCTGACTGGGTCAGATTCTGACCCTGACATGTGCATTTATGAAAGTGAGATTCAAGTCCAAGGTAACCAGAGGTTGTTCTCTTCCCGCCGTTTCGCGACTCGTCTGCGGCTCTCTCGCGGCTCATGACTCTGACTCCGTCACATGACTTACTCTC
Source organism: Montipora foliosa (assembly GCF_036669935.1). Taxonomy (NCBI): domain Eukaryota; kingdom Metazoa; phylum Cnidaria; class Anthozoa; order Scleractinia; family Acroporidae; genus Montipora; species Montipora foliosa. The sequence continues at coordinate 13,588,125 of NC_090869.1, read as the reverse complement.
ACGTCATTAGGGTTAAGAACCGGGGTATTTCGGTGTTTTTAGTGTTTTCAGTCATGGCGACCGACCCTTTTTGTAGTTCTGGTGTGTAAGTGTTTGTTGCTCAGGTAACGCAACATCTAGAAAGGAAATACCACACTCAAGAGCATGGTACAGAAGTGTTTCCACCGAACTCAATTGCTTTTGAACCAATCAGAAAAATTTAAAGGACCGGAAACCGCAGTATTCTGAAGGACACGTATGCCTCCTACCCGTACTACATTATTCGTGTCATTCCATGATCGCAGCCACGTTATAGGTGAAGAAAATGGCGAAAAAAGGTGTTAACAGTATAACGTAAATCAGATATATTTATACCGCTGTTATACTAGACTTAAATCCCAATGCGAAGGCAGCCAATAACATCCACTGATGCATCGTTTACACGAACGCGGTTTCACATCGACACGGTTTCATGACTTCGAAACCGTGTCAAAATATCGATGCGGTTGGGAAGTGTTAATGTTTACACGGAACCGTTTTCGCCAGAAATGTTATAAGCAAGCGCTGCACTACGTGCTAAATTCACTATTTTGAATTCGGTCAGTGTGAAACGCAGACTGCAGACTGCAGACTGCAGACTGCAGACAGGGGGTAAAATGCAGACTGAGGTCATAATTCACTGTTGACAAAGCCCAAACCCATTAGAAATGCTAACAGTTAAGCCTAAATATTGTTTTAGGTCTGTTACGTTATAACCTCAGTCTGCATTTTACCCCTGGTCTGCTGTCTGCAGTCTGCTTTGTACCGACCGATTTTTAATTGAACAATGCAAATTTCCCGCCAAAATAGTAACCTTATTCATGATGCGGTTTCGCTGTTTAGTCCACAGATGAGATCGCATTGTTTTAAAAACGCTCCTCTCTAGGCAGTCGCGTTCGGTGTTCGTGTAAACCGAAGGTGTAACCGCATCGAAAACGATGCGGTTACAAATGAAACCGCGTTCGTGTAAACGCTGCCTGAACTTTCGCAACGATATTGATCACGATCTCTGATTGGTTGAAAGCGGGAAACCGTGAAGCAGACAAAAACTGAGCACAAAAGAGTCTGCGGTAAGAGTATAACAAACAGTCATCACTTTGCTGGCCGGACGCAAAATGGAGTATTGCTTCTACATCTTTGTCCTTTTGAACTTCGCCCTCTTAGCGAGTCCAAAAGACTTCACCGCTGACTTTGCCCCTCGTTCAAATCGGGCTCCGAGAAGTGCGCAAGATAATGTTCTAACACCGCTGAGATTGCAGATAACTTCCAAAATATCTTCACGGTTTGCAAACACATTGGTTACAAGCACCATGGAGAACAACTCGAGTCGAAGCAAGGAAGCAAGGTTCGCTGTCCACCTTCCCGAGACAGCATTTATTTCGAACTTTTCAATGGTGGTCGATGGAAACGTCTACGTTGGCATGGTGAAAGAGAAAAGTGTTGCGACGGCCGAGTACTCAAAAGCAAAAAACAACAGTTTGAACACAGGTTTGGTGAGCCAGTCAAGCAAAGGGAGTATTAGAGGCATGGATACATTTGAGATCGCTTTTAATGTTGCACCCCAAAGTGCCGCAGAATTTCGTTTGAATTATCAACAGCTTTTGGAACGGAAAAAGGGATATTACGAACAAGTGATAAGTGTTCGACCGAAACTGATTATTCCTCTCCTCGAGGTTGTAGTCGATATTGATGAGCCTCAAATCTTGAGCTTTGTCGATGTGATGAAAATTCGCAACGATCCGAGCGACAAGGTCGAGTTGGGAAATCCGCTGGACGTCACAGTGCAGCATAACTCACAGAAATCGGTGCACATCGAATACAGTCCAAGCGAAGAAGAGCAGAGAAGAGTGGGTGCCAATGGAATATTCGGAGATTTTATTGTCAGGTTGGTAAACAATATGATAATTTAGGAGGTATGTGGTTCATGGTATTTCCGGGTGAAGTGCATTGTAGCATGATATGTTAATTAGTTACTTGACATTCAGAGAATTCGACAGGCAGTCAAGCATAAATCGAAAACTCAAGAAGCCAGAGTTTTACTGGCATGAAAAGACTTTGTAGCAACTTGATATCTTTTTTTTTCGTTGGGAACGAATCTTTTGTCGAACGTAGTGTTTACAATTGAGCTTTCAGTAATTTAATTTGTTTGCAAATGTAAAATCAGGAATGGCAGTGGTGTTGGACAGGACAGGGGATTGTCAAGGATCATTTTATTTCTTCTCTACTAAGTTTTGATTTGTCCTTTGTTTAAGCAATAGAATGAATGTAAGTGCATTTTGTGACTTATGGGCAGGAGTGGTGTTTGAAAAATTCTCAAGGCAAGTGCTGTTTGAGAACTTTCAAAAGATCATAAGTGACCATAAATCATGAAATGCATGATCAAGTTCATACCTTTGTTTTTTACTCATTCATCGTACCACTTCATCACTGGGTTTCCACAGCAACTTCCATATTGCACTCTGTAGCCCATTGATGCATTTGTGATTGACCAATCAGATCAGAAACATGATATTATTTTAATTGCCATAGGTAACACTTATCCAACGATACTCCAACCTCCTTTTATTCTACGAAAAAAAGCAAAACTATTTACCCCTTGACATTTTCAAGTCAGCAATATTCATCCACATCTTCAAGTAAGCAAATTTGAATGATATTGAACTTCATCATCTATGACTCAAATCATAACACATTTTTTTTATGTAAAGGTTAAGAAATATTGTTTATTACCTCATGTCTCTGATATCTTATTCTCAAGTGGGTGACATCATAATAGAACAAAATATGAAGCTAAACAGTCATGGTACCTTCCCTGAGTGAAAATATTTATGGTGAATTTGTTATTAGATTTCAAGGACCAAATAGCTACAGATATATAACAATTATTCCATGAGCCCGAGTTGGATATGAAGTGATAAAATAACCAACGAGCGCGTAGCGCGAGTTGGTTATAATCACTTCATATCCAACAAGGGCGAATGGAATAATTGTTTTAGTAAATTCTCAAACCGGGTTTTGCCGCCGATTTTTATTTCCACAATTTTACAAAGCGTCCGGAAAGAGCATCTTGGCTCACTATTTTCCATATGACGTAAAACTTCGACTATTGCCTCATAGTCTGAGTTTTTCAGCCAATCGTAAAGCTAGAAATGCAATAGTCTGGGCTGAAAATTACTAAACGTTGATGGACACATTAAGACTGCGCAAATGACATTTTACATAATGCCCAGCCCTACCTTGTTTTAATTTTTCATGACTTCCTTTAGTAACTTCCTACTTAGTTCCCCTTTCATAACCTTGTGAAAACATGTGAGTATGTGTGTATATTACCATATTACCACTGCAATGCTATTTAACTGAAATTATTTTATTCTATGGAAATACTGAGTTGATTATTTGATCAGAAAATGAACATTGACAAAATGCATGATTTATGTTCTCGCCATGACTGATTTTTCTGGAAAGGAAATCAAAAATCGGAACGGAGAACGACATCTTGAACAGGGTTTTTTTTTTCTCTTTTTGTGGTATCGCAGTAATTTAAATTCGCGACAAACAAGGTTAAGTTTACGGTTTTCATGGTTGAATCTTTGAAATTTTAGGTATGACGTAAGCCATGGAAGCGACGCTGGAGTTCTTCAAGTCCTTGGTTCCTACTTTGTTCACTTTTTCTCTCCCAGCGGCTTGAATCCTCTCGCAAAAGATGTTGTCTTTGTAATCGATATTAGCGGCTCAATGTCTGGTACGAAGATAACGCAAACTCGCGAAGCCATGCACGCGATGTTGGACCAGCTCCGAAGCGATGACCTGTTTAATATTGTACTGTTCAACGGAGAAGTTCAACCTTGGAAGTCACGTGCATCTTTGGCGAATGGTGCTTCTGTCTCGGAAGCCAAAGACTTTGTAAATACTTACGTCAATGCAAGAGGAAGCACAAACATAAATGGTGCTCTATCATACGCTCTCGATTTGTTAACGGACACCAGCAATGTGCCCATTGTTTTGTTTCTTACAGATGGCCAACCAACTGCCGGAGAGACAAATCCTTTAAACATCAGGGCTAATGTTGCAACTGCCAATAAAATTGGTGCTTCCATTTTCGCTCTTGGCTTCGGCTTTAATCTGGACTTTGACTTTCTCATAGCTTTATCTGCCGAAAACGGGGGAAACGCTCGAAGGATATACCCAGAGAAAGATGCCGCCAGTCAGCTTGAGGGTATTTTTGACGAGATCAGTTCGCCTTTGTTACAGAAAATTGACTTCCAGTATCCTAAAGAACTAGTTGATGAGGCTTATACCACGGCTGTGTCATTTGACCGTTACTTCAATGGCTCAGAACTTGTTGTCTCTGGTAAGCTTAAGACCACCGCCCTTTCACAGTTGATGACAGTGGCTATTACTGGTCACGCTGGCAAAGTTCCTGTCATGTACTCTTTGTCACAGGCCGTCAGTTACCTGACCGTCCCTCCTAATCAAGTGGTAATCACAGATTTCACCGAACGATTGTGGGCGTATAAGAAAATCAAGGAGCTCCTTGTTCAGTTGCTGGTGTCAAAATATGAGAACGAAAAAATTCGGCTGAAATCTCGGGCGCTGAATCTTTCACTAAAGTACAACTTCGTCACACCCCTCACCTCCATTGTAGTTGTCCAATCGCAGGCGTACCTCCAGGGTAACGTTCTATCTGAAAGTGCAGACAATGACATAACTTACTACGGATCAGCAGCTAAGTGGAGCCATTTTTCCGCAGGGTGGTTGCTGTTTTTTCCTAGCTCATTTTTGCTTATGCAATTTTGCATGAACTAGACTCTTCTGAGCTTAAGGCAACATGTTCATTACAAGGTCAGAAATTTGTTCAGTAAAACTTGAAGTAATTTAGCCTGACTAATTAAAACAGTCGCCCTTTGTCCTTCACCGGCATCCGTGAGTTGTGAAAAGGTTGGATCAAACGTCCCAGTACCTGTGTTTGTTATAGCTCAGTCTAAGCTTTTTAGAATATTGCAAATATGATTGTGTTAACACTTCTGTCCCATTCTATCACTGAAAAGTATTAATTTTGGATAATTTTAGTATATAGCTGGCTTAACTATTCCCTCTCGCATTTTTGTGTGAAACTTCGACTAGTGTTCAGTTTCCTGAGTAAACACTGAACGTTTCGTTCGAACCTTAATAGGGAGTTTAAAGGGGCTAGGTCACGCTGTTTTAGGTAATTTTGTTTAAAATTGTTAGTTATGAGCTCTAAACGTCAAATTGGCAGAGCAAGAGTCTTTCATTTGCAAAATCACGGCCACATAACAATTGAGAATGATTTCCCAGCTGTTTAAATGACATTTCGATATCAACTGATATAAATTTGAAAAAAGGTGGGCCGACGTTTTTCAAATTTACCCAAATGCAAACCACTTCAATCCTCCCCAGTTTTGTCCATCCTTGTCCCTTCTTCGCTTTCCTGTGTTTTGTTTGAGTTCTTCTATAGTTTTGTGCCGTTATTTTGTTATTTCAGTTAATTCTATGACCATTTGATCAATGATGAAATTGCCTAAAATTGCGTGACCTAGCCCCTTTAAGCAACGACGACGGCTACGACAACAAGATCACCACAAACCAAGGAAAAATAATCGTGTTGTACGTGCGTCACGAATTTCAGCGCATTTCTTCGCCGTACTCTACGAAAACAACAACCGTGGACAACGTAAGCATCAAAGAATGAACCATTTTTTCTGTGTTAAATTACTCTTAAACCGTTTTTAAGAATCGATAAGTGGAATACTTTTCCCGTAGTTGTACAAAGTGAAAAAGAATTATGAAATAATCGCAAAATAGTTGCATTTTTGTCGACGTTGCCGTCGTATTTGCTTAAAGGGGCAGGTTCACGGTTTTGCGCATGTCCAAGCTTTGGCGTTAGCAGTTGTAAATTTTACGGTCTCGTACTGAACCGTATGATGTTCATTAACCACTGAGAGTATTACAGCAAATACACGTAATGACTAAGGCCCAAATTTGGTTGAAGATACTGCGGGTTTACGCAGGAAATGTCAAATTTCATTTTGGCCTCGAATTTATTGTACGGGGCGAACATTTTATTCTACGCACGAGTTATCTATTCGCATGCAGTAGGTTCATAACACAAAGGAAATGATTGCAAAAGTAATTCCAAAGAGTAATTACACTTATATGGCATTGTTTCCTTTTCTTGCATCATTGTTTTCGATTGTTTCAATAACAATGGAATCAATTCGGCTGACATGACAGTTTGCCCATGCGCAGAGACCTGAAACTCTCCCTTTAATCTCCGTATTATCCAGTTGGGAGAAGACAAAAGACCGTAACTTTCCGTAGCCTGGATCGAGTTCAGGCTAACGAAACAAAACTTTCTCCAACTCTCATGAACAATTTGAGCAGGTTCAAATTCGACGAGAGCTCTCGAGAGTCAATGAGAGTAGCCGAGAGTGGATGAGAGTTCCTGGCTAAACGAGAGCGAGAGTTTCAACTCTGGACTTTACAATAAAGTTATTACAACTAGTGCAAAGCAAATGGTAGCTTTTAGTGTGAACACTGTTTGGAAATTGAACACCGCTTTAAGGTTCTTGAATTCATTTTACGTGTGAAGTTTCTGATACTGATTATTGAGTTTAAAACAGTAGTGCAGCAGAGGACGTGATCTTTCAACAAAGCGACCAGGCCGTTTCTAGGCGACGCACATGTGCTGGAAAATGCAATTTATTTTTAATAACTTGCCAGCTTTCGAAGATATTCCAACATTTCCCACGGAAACTACGACACTTGCACTGACCTGACTACAACTTGATTGTTATTATGTTTCGGCAAACTGGTGAACATTTATTGTTTGGCCGGCTAATCTACCTGGAATAATTAACTGAAGAAACTAAAAAGGATGTAATTACAAGCGCTACTTGTACGTGATGCCCTCAAATATAAACAGTGTGGTCCCATTAATTAACAGTTCCTAATTACATGCCTTAAGTATTACAACTTGAAGGCAGCAATCGAAATTAGCATCATAACTTAAAGATAAACTAGAGTAGCTTTGACTGTTAAAACGCCTAGTTAACATCGAGTGTTATCAATCGAGGCCATGGTACAGTACTCCGTAAGCCAGTGTTGGCTTCATTTTGGTTTAGGCTTTCTTTAACAGAGGTTATGGATCAATTTTGTTAAGCCCTTATTTGGCGCCTTTTTTTTGTTTTTGTTTGTTTGTTTAGTTTTTGTTACTCCATAAGTTCGTTAATCAACAGATCACGTCCGTTCCAGAAAGTAGAGTACTGCGAGTCTGAGTCCCAACCATTGCGATTGGTCTCAAACGATTTTCTGCCCAAACCGGGTATGGTATTTCGGTAGATAACCACGTTTCAGGAACACCGTCAGAGTTGGTCAAAGGTACCGCCAGGATTATTGCCCAGTAAGTCTTTAGTTCATTCCCTGACCAATCGCAATACGTTGCCGGGTCCAGGAACGCTGATACATTATATAGGCGTTTCTTCTCGATTCTATTATGCATTTGTTTTGAGGAGCCACTCGCTAAAGTACACAGAATACCAAGAAGAACTGTTGTAAGAGTGAAAAGAAAAATTAAACAAGTGTGACACAGTACCGCGTCGTCTCTTGAGTTCTTGCCTGTGAAGCAGAAGGTTAAAGGGATGCCCGGATAATCCCTGGTGTTGCCAAAAGGGTCCCTTTGCATTTCGCTTTTTTGTCGTTTGATGGACAGGCGATTTTAATTATAACGTTGTGCACCTCGTGCAGTCGGCCATTGGTTTCCCTATGAGTATTAAGAAGGTTATGACTGGAACGGATACTCTAATTAAAGGTGGCACACTTCGTTGAGGAAATGATATTGATAAAATGACTTTAAAAAAATCTGCCTTTTTCCAGGGGAGGTATAGAGTTCGGCCAAAATCCCATACGTTCTCTGTAATTTAAGCGGCATTTGCTCCTAAACCAAGATGGCGTCCGAAACCGTGAAAAGGTGTATTGTTGGATGATCGAAACGCCTTTCAATTATTTCAGCAATATATGTTTTGCTCAAGCTCAGGTGTATTCACCTGGTCATGCGCGCGCATTTCGTCATCAATACAGCTATGTTAAGTCACAGAGTTCTAAACCAAACAAGTTGTTTCACTCGAAACACATTCGCTATTTCATCATTTGTGTGAAAGGCGAGTAGGAATCAAAAAAATGGAGCAAAGGCATCCAAGTGTAAATCAAAGTACTTTAACAGAGAAGGAAAAAGAGAAAATCAATTCAAATTGGAAAGCTGAGACAAAAGTTTACATGTCTTCCTGCTTTCGTCGTGCTGAGAAACTTAATCTTCCAGTTATGCAACCCACCGTGATCCAAGCCTTACCAAGTGTCCAGCAAGCACTGCCAAGTCTTCAGTGCACAAAGAGACGATGCCCAACCAATAGTCCAACTAAAAATGGGAGGGAAGAGCAAAAGTCTCCTTTTTCAGGAAAAATAATTCTTCCTAGCCTTCCACGGATCGAGGAATTGGCTATGCCGAGGGTTGAGCGTGGCGTCATCAAGACGGCCGATAGGTCGAAACAGTCCCTGATTCTGCAAACGCTCCAAAAGGATGCTACACAGATACCCGATGCTAAAGTATACATGAGAATGAAAAAAGTCAGACGAGTTTTGCCGAGCATTCACCCGAAAGAAACACGCCCTCCGGGAGTTTCACCGTGCGAGAAAAGAGGAGCGCCGAGTATCCAACCGACGGTGGTGAAGCTTCATACAACGTGCAGAGTTACTCGATGGGCGCTTCCCGCCCGCCTACCAACAATAGAAGAAGAAACGTCACCAAACCTTGTGGAAAAGAGTTGTGCTCAAAATACACCTACTACCACTGATATGAAGAGCAAGACACGCGCACTGCAAGATGGAAATCAACTGTTCAGTCAATCCATTTTACAGCAGACAAGGGAAAGATCTGGTTCACGTAGACAAAAGGAAGATCTGAAGGAGTCCCAAACGGAGAGGAAGGAGGTAGCCAAGAATGCGAAGAAAAACGAAATTTGCCCAAGTCTAAAACCAATTAATATTGAAGGGGTCAGTAGAGTCTCAACTTGTCTTGAACCTAAAGCAAATCCAGAACTGTCACAACTCGAGCCGACAAGCTTCAAGCAAGTTCAAGGGCATCAACAATCAGTTTGGAGATCTTCAATAAACACAAAGAATTCAGAAAGCCAACGAAAACTCGTGCCCGTGAAGCAACCCAAAAGGAACGTGGGCCCCTCTGAGGAGAGGAAAATAACGCAACGCATTGCAGAATTTAACGCAGAAGTAGTTCGAAGGGAAACAGTTTTACAGTCTAAAATGACAATAAAACCTAAGGAAGGAGCCTTAATTCCCCCTCAAGTGACATATAACCTTGTGCAGGCCAATCACAGGGAGGAAGAACTCACTCAACACAGAAAGAGTGAAACCTTCCCTAAGTTTGAACATGCGCTTCCTCAGAATTCTCCACGGCGACCGTTAACGACAAAAAAGAAGCCAATTCAGCAGTTTTCAGAACGAGAAGCATCGAGGAGTGGTGATTACCAAGAAAAAGAAGTGATTTTCAATCTTCAGTCGAAGAATAATGAACCGTCTTTTGCGAAGCCGTCATGGATAGGAAACCACAGATCACTGAACGTCAAGTGGAAAGAGTCGAAAATACCTCCGCAAAGATTTAGTCAGAGGCAAAACGAAGGCAATTTTATTTTTAAACCGGGAGTAAAAAAATCCTTCTCTGCTCCGTTACCCGTAAACATGTTGCTGAAGGGCGCATTTGAAGCTATGTCGCAACGCCATCGTAGAATAAACCAGTTTAGGTTGCAGTCGTCAATAAAGGATAGAAACAATCTCCAGATTTTGACCGTGAAACCAGCTTTTCCAAACATCCAGCCCTTTCAGGAATCCACGGGGTCTAACCTGCCCACAGTATCCACGGCCAAGAAAATAAAAGAGGCACAAAACACTCGGCCGAACGTGAAACGAATTCACACGAAGATTCAAGTCAGCAAACCATTGCCAAGCATTCAACCGATAATTAAACAGGCTCTGCCGAGCGTTAGTTCATCAAGCTTGCAAGATGAGAAGGCTACGAAACCAATGCCCAGTGTATGACGAACCTCTCCTTGATACCGCTGACTCAAGCAACAAATTAGAACGGCTTTGATTTACAACCTCCGACGTTTGAAACCGAGGGGTGTGCAAATTGCGAAGAACTATCACCGCCTTAAATTATTTCTCACCCTATCAAGTTTCTTAAATAACTAGTCAGTGTCCTGTAGGACATTACAATCGAATCGAAAATCTCCGAAAGACATTCATATCAACGCTATTGAAAAATCCCCACGGGTATTTCTAGACAGGCGTTATTAACAGAAAACTATAAATATCTAAAAATAGCGTTAAATTGTAGATAGCAAGGATAGTGAAAACAGCTTAAATGGCTTTTTCGGTTGTCCTCCAATATAGGTCAAACAGCACATGATACGAAAGTCAACCGAACACTGTCGAGTTCTCCGATTAGAATACTCGGGAGAGTTAGGTTGACTTTCGCTTGCAAATCGCCATGATCCGATCATTAATTAAAGTTTCGTTATTCAGAGGCGCGGCCACGGAAGTAACCTTGCAATCTTTTAAACAAAGCAAACGAGAACAGTTTTATTACAAAAATCTCATACAAATGTTAATCGAAAAGACAATGAAATCAGTAAAGTCAAATTAACCTTTATTGATTTAGAATTCTCGTCAATCTTGGTTATCAATCCAAGATATAAGATCATGTACTGAGACAATATATCAGACACAGAGTAAGTGAGTGGAAACTGTGAAATTGATTGCTAAAGTGGTTAAGAAGAAAAAACGGGTCAACAACTCAGTCTCTTTTTCCGGTGATTTGCTTTTGTCCTATAGACTCTTCGCCTCGTACTTTTCCCTTTTTTTGCGAGCGGGGGTTGGGGGGAAGGGTGCCTTTCTGCGAAAAAGGCTTCAGGTGGACTCCTCGAGTCTGAAATATAACATTCTGTGTCGTTTATCATCTCCAAACCATACTTCAGATGTGTCGCGCGCATGAGCTAACCAACGAGTCCGTGTGAACTCCGATATCATGATGCTCCGAACTTTTATTTGTCATAGATCACAAAATAAGCAAACAAATGCTAACTCTTTTCCGTCGTCTAGTGTTTACCAGCGATCATCATACTCTTGCTTCAATTTAACATGCTACATTATCAAGGTTGGTATGAAAGAACCGTAGTTTGGAATTCTGTTATTATTTTGTCCATCGTTGTCAGGTTGTTTGGCAATCTTTGACGCAATGATGACAAAGTGCAAAAACACGTGGATGAGGAATCCCAGGGACATGGCTGGCCCAGCATCAAACAAAATCCTCAAACTTAAATCATGGATTTCACACCTAGGGAGAAGCAAAGCTGTACATTAGAATTCACGTGCAGGAAAGAAAACGCGTTTCATTTAAGATCGACTGTTACATCATTTAGAGGCCATTTTGCGATAAATAACGTACTGTAGTTTTCTGAAATCGACTGCAAATAATTAGTCCTGTTCCAGAGCTTCATTTTGTGTTACATATCCCACATAGTTACGTACGGCATCAAAGTTCTACCTCTTCTCGTATTGTCCGGCGCAGACTTTCATAGGCTTATATCGTAGCTGGGGAGGGGGTGGGAGGCATATGTTATAAGGTTCTACAAAATTGCCAGAAAAGACATTTCCAAGCTGAAAAACAACACCGTGGGAAACACGAAACAACAGAACGGACGAAGGTAAAGGGATTTTAATGCACACGGTTTTGTTAGCAAGCAACCTCCTCGTCCCCAGGGTCTTCTCGACTTTTAATATGGTGGCTCGAAGGGAGTTGAACGCCGAGAAGACCCTAGGGACGAGGTTGGAAGGCATTGGTAGGATACCGGAAGTGAAGTTTCTTCTTTTCATCTGACTGCGCATAGGGAAGATATCTGTTAACAAAAATTGCTTTTGTAATTCAAATGTGCCAACCACAGAAACAAAAGACCCTTAATTTATTGCGACAGCCAGTGAGGCTCTGGTTGGCACATTAATGACAATAGGTGACGTCAACGATGTCATCGCTATTGCTCAAAATTTTGTTACGTTATACCGCCTTTGAGGCAAATTGTTCAACTGACTTTGCTTAGTACCTCTGCCCAGTGACATAAAACGCAGAAAATCGTGTAACAAAAGAAAATAAAACGTAGAAAACGATATGTAATGAGATGAAATGACCATTGTGTTTTAGCGAATAGTTACCGCTCACCGGTGGCTCATTTGGTTGAGCACCGGGCTGTCACGCGGGAGGTCGTGAGTTCAACTCCGGCCGGACCAACCCTCAGGGTCTTTAAATAACTGAGGAGAAAGTGCTGCCTTTGTAATTACATCTGCAAATGGTTAGACTCTCTAGTCTTCTTGAATAAGGACGATAAGCCGGAGGTCCCGTCTCACAACCCTTCAATGTTCATAATCCTGTGGGACGTAAAACAACCCGCACGCTTGTCGCAAAGAGTAGGGCATGTAGTTCCCGGTGTTGTGGTCTGTCTTCTGTGGTGTATCATGGTTGGGAGGGTAAAGTGGTGGTTAACCTCGTAGGGGACCTATTTCCTACTCTTGATTCCACCATGTATGTATTCATACTTAATCAGTAAATTAAAAAATAAATAAATAAATAAATAAATATGTATTGAGATGAAATGACCATTGTGTTTTAGCGAATAGTTACAGAGCTCAATACAAGTGTCCATTGCTATACGTGATTTAAAAGTCATCTGTAGTTACAGTACTCAATACAAGTGTCCAAAGCTATACATGAGTTAAATTTAACTGCGTAGGTGTATACCATCAAGTCACTTCTATATAAAGCCCCGCCAACGCCTAATAAACTGTCGCTTCGTAAGTTGGTTGGTTGATTTTGCGATTCTGTACATCGTAGAGTGCAGCTGTAATCGTATTGGGCTAACGTTACCTTCAAAAATTCCTTAACTTGTATTTTTTTAAGATGGTACTATGATACCAAAATTAAAAACACTTCCTTTTTTTTCTTCAGATTTTGAGTGTGCTTGCTTAAAGTGCCCCTGTGATTTAAAAAAAAATAACTTCCTTTTTTTCTTCAGATTTTGAAAGTGTATTTGCTTAACAACTGACTGGCAAAATTTTGAGCTTTGATTTTTGTCCAAAGGCCGTTTACTTTGTGCTTAAGTTTTATATTTTTCGGTCCGCCACTACTCACGTTCAAAACTGACCGATTGGGCCTATCAGAGGGTTAGATTCAGGGAAAAGTGGGAAAAGTGACGTCTAAGGCACCAGCTTACATTTTCAGGCGTGAATACAGCTTGTTATATATGCAATAGCGAGTTTAAAAGTATGAAAGCCCAAAATTCGCGTGCCGCATATTAATTATGTGGCGTACACACGCATTACATGCTTAAACTAGTGAGCCTTTGACGTCATTTTCTCCTCGATCCAGCTCTCTCAAGAACTTAATGTTAGTACTGGCAGACCCTTGAAGAGGAAAATTCCAGTTAAAGTAAACAGGTGTCTTTTTGAAGTCAAGGCTAAGAACTTTGGTAGCTTAGTGTTTAGTTAAGATAGTTTTGAAATCCGAAGAAATGTAAGACTTGAGATTTTCGTCACAGGGGCACCTGTCTGGCAAAATTTTAAGCTTTGATTTTCATTCAAAGGCCGTTTACTTTGGATGTAAGTTTTGGACTTCACGGTCCAACATTACTCACGTTCAAAACTGACCTCAGAGGGTTAGATCCAGGGAAAAGTGACGTCAAAGGCTCTCTAGTTTAAAATTTCAGCATGTAAACGCAGTTTATTACGTATGCACAACACGAGTTTAAAAAAAACTTCTGCGCGGCATATTAATTCTGTAGCGTACAAACGCATTGCATTCTTAGACTAGTGAGTCTTTGACGTCAATTTCTCCTCTATCCAGTTCTCTCAAGAACTTAAAGTTAGCAATGGCGGACCATTAAAGAAAATGGGAAATTTTGTGAAAAAAAATTGTCTTATTAAAATTAAGGCTTTTAAAAGTTGAGTCGCTCAGCGTTTAGTTAACACAGTTTTGAAATCCAAAGAAAGAAAAAATTTGCTTTTTGGATCATAGTACCACTCTAACAAACCTTAGTCGGCTATCCAAAGGTCCCATATACTGATCAATTAGGCATTCCAAGAAGGTTCCCAATATCATCAGAGTCACCGCGGGTACGAGGAAGTGATTAAGCGTAACGTGACGATTCTTCAGTGGAGTAACAAGTGTTTCCAACTTCAGAAATAAGTAAATCAGGAAAGCGGTGGTAAAGCCCCGGATACTAAACTTTGGTGCAACCCATGCAAAGTACGAAGGGTCATCTATATCTGTTCTTTCATGCGCGGTAACTGCCCAGTAGCCAGCGATGGTTGCTTTCAATAACCAGCAAATAAATCCTACAGCACCCAAACAGGAAACCTGCCAAAAGATATCAATTGAAAGTGTTCTCTCATGTTACGGGTTAAGCAGTTGGTATGGATAAAAGGTTCAGTTGTATATTCATTGTATTCAGCCCCATCAAGACCGAGAGAGAGTTGCCCAGTCTAGCCCTTGAGATTTCCTAATTTAAGTTAAGTTATTTTTAGATGTCACGAAAACGGAAATCTGTTTCCAGACGCGTACGCAAAGCCAAAAGAATGCAAAATGGCGTCCCGGGTGGAATTACGGTTTGTAGACGATACAAACCGTGGGCTATTTACAAACTTTTAATTAGCCAACGGGTTTGCCTCCGGCCAGCCGGGATTCTTAACAGTTGTTGTTGTTGTTGTTGTTGTTGTTGTTGTTCTGTTTTGTCGTTTCGTTGACTATGTTTCATTGGCCCTGAGAGACCCAATGGGGAGTGGTCAATTAAGCATGCATTGTATTGCATTACATTGTATTGCATTGTATTGTATTGTATTGTATTGCATTAGCTTGTATTATATTGTATTGTACGAAATCTGGTTTTAGAAGCAAGGAAATTGGTATTATATTTAACAGCCGCCATTACACGATGTCAGAGAAGAGTACGTAAGACGTCATCCTCGGGAGTCTCGCTCAAGTAAATTAGGGCATGGGCCCCAAACTGGCCCAAATTACTGCACGAAAAATTAAGGGGGTGGTCTAACTTCTGAAGATTTAGTAATAACAACTTAAGACATTTGCAGAATGATAACGTCACAAAAGTTTTTGTATTGATGTGGACGACGTATGCAAATGAGGTCACGCGACTTGTTACGGCCACAAAACTCAAAACAAAAAATGGCAACAGTTTATGCTTAATTAAATTTATTTCACTTCGCTACTATTAGATTAGTCAAAATGGTAAAAGAAAACGAACTGTGCTTGGCCTTTGTTAAATATGTCTTTAGGGCATTTTCCACTAGTGCCCGGTTCCATACGGAAAGTGATTTCTTTTTTCGGACATTTATTTCAAATTATTTTGAAATGTCCAAGTACAGAAATGATGTACCCAATAGTGTTAAAATCCTCAAGGTAAATCCAGCCACCAGAAAAATGATAAAAAGTGTTGCCGTTTAGCTGAGATTTCTGTGCTTAAAATAACTTTGACATGTCACGTGATAATATATCATCCTAAAATAAGGTTTCACACTTTATTATCGCTAACGATGCCCCAAAGTTATTTCGTGTTATATAAAATGGATCAATAATTACGGTGCTTTTAGAGGAACATCTATTTCTTCCCTCCTTTTTCGTAAGAGACAAGTGTCTCTTCTCTTTTTTTCTAATATTGATTTTGTCCGCTCCTCCTTTTTTTGCCGCCACTTTTTTTTTCTGCCGCTCAAGTTTTTTTCCTCGCCAGATGGGCTCCTGTCCTCGCTAATTTTTTTTTCGCCTGTACTTTTTTTGCTGTCCACTTTTTTTTTCTGCCGTTCAATTTAATTTTTTATTTTCCACATACTTTTATTGAGAAGCCGTAAAAAATGGTGAACAACGGGAAAAAAAGGGGTGTATTGAAGATAGCGACCCTTAGGACCCCTAAGACCAAAACCCTCAATTTGGCTAACCCTAGGCCTAATAGTTGGTTTTTAGGCGAAAGAAAAAGTGAGCTGCAGGAAAAAATGAGCTGCGAAAAAGAAGTGAGCGGCACAAAGAAAAGGAGCAGCGGACAAAATCAACCTTAAAAAATAAGAGAAGAGAGACTGGTCTCTTACGAAAAAGGAGAGAAGAAATAGATGTCCCTTTAAAAGCACCGTAACCAATAGTTAAACCAACTCCTCACTTATTTTCATAAAATGGATCTGGGCCCAGGCCTTAATTCACCTGAGCGGGCTTCTCGGGAACTTTCTTTTTTTTTTTTTCCAAAATCTCGGTCGACGCCCGCGACGCCCTGTCCCTCATTTTCTCTTAAGCAAACTCGCCTCTCTCAGTTATTAGTGGTCTGCCCCTCCCCACCGTTAGGGGGCAGCCCACTTTCAATTTCAATAGCCCACTTTCGATATATTAAAATTCAGTCCTAAACAAAAGGCATCATCTTGAGGCTCTGGAGAATAAATGTAAGGATTTGTATGAGTTTATTCCCCAGAGCCTCGAGGTGATGCCTTTTGTCTAGGTCTGCTTTGCGTTAATTAATTGTTAATTTCAGTTTACAGTGTCCCCAATTAGTGCTCCAGCGTTAGAACGACTAGACACTTAAATAAAATTCCCTTCCTATCCTTTCCTTTCGGATTTTTGGTGAGGGAGCTATCAGATCAGAAGATTTCCGACGAAGTTACAATGACGGTCCGAGCACCCCCTCGTTTCCAGTGCTTTGAACTTTATTGAAATCGGCTATTTCGGCGGAAGTACTGCCATTCAAAGTGAAAAAGAGCACAGCTGATTGAGGGGGGCGTTGGGATTTTCGGTTTTTTCACCCAAAAACGTCGGTTTTACGGTTTTTGGGTTTGCCACGGGTCTGTAAACTTCGTAACTGTATTCGGTTTTCGGTTTTAATCGAAATTCTCTTCGGTTTTTCGCTTTTGAATGAATTTTTGAGCGGTTTTTTCGGTTTCTAATAGACCGAAGGAATAATCTTAACCCAATATTTCGAAAGGCACTGCTTGTTAACGTTACATGGTTTGCAACCAATCTCTAGAGACACAGATAACAATGATGTAATCATGTACGACGAACAAATGGAGCTAATGAGAGAACTTAAAACATCTCAAGCATTGCTTCCGAGTTTCATATTAGCCGTCAAAACATCCCCCGCCTATTTGTTTTGTGTATTTTTGTAAGGTGGGAGGGATCAGTTTGGAATGTAATTAATCATATCGAAAAGAATATCACCTAAAGATTTGAGAAATGTTTTCTTTACTGCTAAGTTGTCACATTGATTCGGCTCTTACTAGTCATAGTTTGAAATTGGTCCTCATTTTGCAAGAGTGATGATCACAATAGGATGGGAAGTTCAAAATATTTTCTGGACAGAAACAAACTACGTACCATAATTTTGACACCAGCCAGTCCCCGCCTAGTTGTAGAATTCCTTTCCTCAGACGTGAAGTCACCGGTTTTCAGAAGGATCACCCCAAAGCCAATGATTGCCAAATTTACAGCTATAGAAAATGCGTGTACCCAGGCTGGCATATGCAGCTTCGGCACGTAATATAGCGCACAGAATATCGGTGCAGACAGGCTGGTGAAACCGACGAGTAAGCCAAAGTTTCGTTGTTTTCTTGCTTGCACGTTCAGACTTCTTGTCGATGTAGATGTCGAAACGCCTTCGTTGTTGTCCGCCCCAGCGTCAGCGTCTTCTAAAGCGTGCTCGAGGAAAAGAAGGGAGCACAGGAGCCGATAGTCTATGATCAACGCTTCGTAAAATGTTACGAACACATCAAACCAGGCTTTGTAAACCACGTTTTCTCCACTCAACTGCACGTCTCTGTCTCCGTTTACTTGAGAATCCACCCACTCAATAAAGTTAAAAAACGCCAAGATTTTAAAATAAAATTTCGCATTCTCAATGTATCGAGCCGAAAATGTTTTGTACCTCAGAACAATGCAATAGGTAATCGCCTGAATGATCTTCTGGAGTAAAAAGACTAGCTTGTCTGACACAATAAGGGACCAAGGATTGTTTGGTTCAATTGAATCGTCAGGTTTCTTCGAAGCCCAGGTGGCTGCGAGAAGGAAACACTCAACAATTACTAAAGGGATCGTTATCGCTGCCACTACGAATCCCATGGAAGGTTGTTGTTTTTGCAAGGTATGCTGCCGGTTGTCCACTCCTTCTACTTTTGAAAAGAACAATGCAGCGCCAAAAACCACAAACACTATTCCGATTAGAAAGCCGGCTGTTAAACGGAAGTAGATTTTGAGTTCAAGGTTGTGTGAATTGGTGAACACGTGCAAGAGGTCCATCATAGCGCCGATGAGAAACACTATCAGCATTGCCTGGGAAGAGCAAATCTTTACGCAAGTCTGAGAACATACGCTAACAGCTCCCAATACGAATAGCACTACGTAAAACAACAGCGAGTACGAGGCTACAATCCACTGAGAGGCGCTTATGGTTTGGTTGAGATCTCGTTGACTGGCTGGATGACATGGAGAGTTCTCAACCAAGTATATGTGCTCGCTAGCCCAATACATTTCCATGTTAACGGCTTTACACGACTTCAACTCCGAGAAATGTGTGGTTCTTGCTCATGCGGAACTCAACATATAGAAATCCAAAGGCTTTTGGGAAAGGCGGAAATGACGTCAAGCCATAATTAGTGTCACTGAGAATAGAAGTTTTACCGAAATGAGTTGATGAAGGCGTAAAGCTTCAAATTTCGGTTTTTATGATATTCAAATGTCGAGCGAGGTTGTAGTTCAGTGTGACTAGTACGATGCTTTATTTTCCGGCTAAGCTAATCCAGATTTTCAGGTCAAGGAAAATTCCTTAATTATGTTAATTAAACCTTTTTAGGTTCCCTCAAACCGTTTTTGAAAACAAAGAATACGAAACCGAAACAGCCTGAGCCGGGAAAACATTACATTAGCTGTCAATCTATTATCGTTCATTTTTCTGGGAAAGATTTCACTTCCGCTGTGACTATATACACGGACGCACTCCGGTGCATTTCGAGGTCAACATTGTTTATGATTCTGCTTGTCACGAACAGAAGGAAGACAAGGAAGGAAATGTTTAAATTCATTCCCGACGAAGTTCACGGGAAAATCACAGTGAGAACGGCATCCTAGTTGATGTTAGCTGTTGAAATGTTGAGCCGTGACAACAACTACTCAGTATACACCAGCCAGAATGCCAAACCAAGCACGACGTCAATACTACAATAGCAGCATCCCAAGTAATCTTTGCTTGTGGCACAGGTCTGGAGTGTTTTATCTAGTCACCCTTACCCTTAGCATCTGTGGAGTTTGGATCAGAGGTTTTGCAACACTGTGCTCTTCACGAGAAACTTTTTTTGCGTTCTTTCTTCTTTCTTGCGTTCATCAGATATGTAATTTTATCGGATGCTTTTAATAAAGACGTTATTATTATTATTATTATTATTATTATTATTATTATTATTATTATTATTATTATTATTATTATTTTATTGGGGCTCTGGTCGCTTCTATTAATGTCTTCACGTATTCAAACAACATGCTCGTTAAGGTCTCTTTCCGTCCTTCGGCCGTATCCATTATTGGAATTGTCTTCATTTTGTTCGATGCTATGCTGATTTTCGACTAAGAGGACATGGCACGAATGAACCAACTTTGGGTAGACAACAACCTTGCATGGGAGTTGTGGTTGGCTGCGTAACATTCCCTTTATTCGTCTTAGAACTTGTTCTTCTTGCACTTGCGTTCAATAATAAAGCTAAAGCTATTAACGATTCGGTTTCTAACGGAGAGGCACACATTCAGTGGATTCTTATGGTTCTGGACAAAATCCTCTTTCTCGTTCAGAAACCAATTCAACTGGCTATATATCTGTATTTACGGCACACGATTCCCTGTTCGTTGTATAGAGAGAATGCCCAGTTTTATCTTAGAATAATTTCGTTCTTTAACTTGATGGAATGGGTTGACTCTCAGGTCAATGTCGACGATGATTTGCAATTGAGTAGAGTTCAAGATAACTCCGGTTGGTCTGATATTATGTTAGTTACTTATAAGGCTTTGATCATAGATTATCGTTTACTGTGTTTCTTATTATTCCTCGAGCATTCACTCGAACTTCAAACTTGCGATTATGGCAACGTTGCCGGCGAGGGCGTAGGTTTGAATGACGGCACAACTAACGATAATATGACGGACGGGGATGGGATCAAAATGTGTTCTGAATTTTTTGCTGGCGCTGCTTGTCTCATTGCACCAGTATATTGTGGTCTTTATTATGTACACGATGTACAGATCGGAGCTTCAGTACAGATATCTGCAATTATTGTCGACGCAGCAATCATCCTTCTCGGTATTTGTTTGCTTCACAAGAACAGTTTGGAGGCAGAAGACACAAGAGAACCCTCTGAAGTCAAAGTCATGGTAAATGTCTTTCTAATCAGATATTAAAGAGGCTGTGTCGCAGTAGTGCAGTTCATTTTTTGTAGTATTACCAATTCCTTCCTCCGAATTGATATGCAACTTAACAATAACCAAGAAATTACTTTTAAACAACAATTATGAAAGCTTCGTTTAAAATGTTTGTCCAGCACACATTTAAGTTACAAACAACACTGAGATAAACTTTGAAAAACGTTTAGGATGCATGAACACTTTTCAAAAACTCAAAATGCAATTCATCTTAATCGTGTTCAATTTTTCTCATCGATCCCTGCTTCCTTTTGTGTTTGCTGTTTTATTCAAACCTTCTCTCATTGTTTTACTTATTTTACGTTTTGCTTGATTCAGTTGAGGTTCCTGAGTCGGTGACTTTGGCTGAATTTAGTGACACATCCCCCTTCAAATCAAGAGTCACGTAACACGTCACGTTTAAACGTGCTTTCCCCCGGCATTTTTGCCGAGAAAAAAAAAAGTCTAAAAGGTCCACTGATTAAATAAGCCACGGATTATGTCATCTGCTAACTTTCTATTCCGCAGAAACGTTGCCTCTTTTACTTTTAAACCGCAGCATCGATGAACTCAGATTGATAGGTTAAGAGACAAAAAAATTATTGCTTAGTGTTTAGTTATTCTATATCTCCTTGCTTGATAGGTATGTTGCTTTGGTGCTGTTGGCTTCATATGTTGGATGGTGCAAGGAGCCATCGCGGGCTATTGGGCAGAGAGTGCTGTAGAGGGGGTAGGCATAAGGGGGGTTAGAGGTGTGCAGGAAGGGTGGAGGTAATAGGGAGCATCAGGGAGAGATAGGTGAGTAGCAGAGCAGAAAAGACGTCTATTTCTTTTTCACACCCCCTAAAAAAGGCCCCGGGTTTTTTTTACTACACCCCCGAAAAAAGAAAAATCCCTTTTTTAGACAGTTAATTAATTAAACCGGTTTGAAAAAAACTCAAACCAAAAACAAAATTAAACCACAACATATATATCTCATTCTATTTAAAGTGTCAATTTAGTAATCCTGGCTTTTTCTTTTTCGCTTTATTGTTTTAGACTCTGACTAGTTTTCAGTGCTCCCAATAGCACTTAACGCTTCGCTTCGCTTATCCAGTTAGGAGAAAACAAAAGATCATAGCTATCCATAGCCGGCCAGGAGACCTGCTGTCTCCTACAAACAGCTGAAATATTTAGATGGCCCTAGTTGCTCAAAGGTTGGATAAATGTATGCAGTACAGTTTCAATTTCTGCAAAGATTGCAGCTTTTGCTCACTTAACTCGGGCTGTGACGCGGAAGGTGGCGGATTCGAACCCCAGCCGGATCAACACCCAGGATTTTAAAATAGGATAAAATGAGGAGAAAATGCGATTAATTATATAAATACCATAGTTGTAATCAGGCATGATATAAAACGAAATTGCAGCGTTGACACTGATTAAAAAGTTTTTAAAAAGTAAAACGTTTCGATCACTCCGGTGATCATCATCTGATGAAGGGCACCGAAGTGATCGAAACGTTTTACTTTTTAGAAACTTTTTAATCAGTGTCAACGCTGCAACTTCGTGAGGAGAAAAGGCTGCCTCTGTAATTTCATCTGCAAATGGTTAGACTTTCAAGTCTTCTCGGATAAGGACTATAAACCGTAGGCCCCGTGTGACAAAATTTTCTACGTTCATAAGTTCCGTGTGGGACGTTAAAGAACCCACACACTATTCGAGAAAAGTAGGGGATGAAGTCCCCGGTGTTGTGGCTGCCCTGTTCTCTCCAGCAGAAGTGGCCGGCTTGGCATTGATGTCTCTAGAAAGGCTTTTGGTGTATGAGGCTACCTAAGCAGAAGTGAAGCAGAAACAGCCATAAGTCAAAAAGGGACTTTGCCGAGTGCTGGAACATGTAGATGTAGACGGTAACTGTGAATATGCGCACCTAAAGCAGGGACTGGAACTTAAGGGTGCGGTCGCTGAGCATCTGATGTTTAACATAACAAAAGTGGCTATTTTACATCGGTTAAGGTGCTGAGACAAAGCCATACTCCGACCACTGCCACGTCTACGAAGACGACCACACCGGACTACTACAATGCGTGACTCTGACTACTGCTACGTTAAAAAAAAACTATATTATCTCAAAATAGGGTTAAATTGCAGAAAGCAGGGATAGGAAAAACAGCCTGAGTTTCAATGGCATTTTCCGTTTATCTCAAAGATAGGTCAAACAGGCATACGAGAGCCAACTGAACACTTATAACCACTAACAATAAAGTCCTTATGTATGAATAAACAGGGAGTTCATTTGCAATACTCACTTGAATGCTGCCAATATAGGGCGCGTTCTTTTGAGATGATCCGCAAAAGGATCATTGATCCAAGATCATGACTTGGATCACGGTGCATAAAAGGAACCGATGAATCCACTCCGCTGGGAAAGGATTTTTCGGTTTTTTTGATGCACCATGATCCAAGTGATCTTGGATAATAAGTTATCAGTGATGCTTAAAGGAACGCACCCTATATTACATAAGGTATCTTATCATATGACCAGTACGGCCCCGCGCGCGCTTTCCCCGTATGACGGCCGTACGCGATGGCGCGAGCAGGGCCGGAAAAAGCGTACGCTTACGGCCCTCATACGGGGATTTTCTCAATAGTTTTGCAATGAATGCGCGCGCGAGATGCGAACTAAAACAACTTTGTTGTTATATAAATCCCGACTTTTCGGTCAAAATGAGCGACGTAAGTGAACATTCCGAATTTTTTTACCCCGAAAAAAAAAGGAAAAGCGCGGTGGTCATATGATAAAATGCTTATTGACTGAGTTAGGTCGGGCCGGACGGGAAAATATTTGGCCCTCGGTCATGGCGCAAGGATCTCGCTGCGCTCGGTCCGTACGCCATGACCTCGGGCCAAATATTTTCCCGTCCAGCCCTCCCACTCAGTCAATAAGTACATATTAATTGCTGTGCTTGCACGGGCAGGCAACTTATTTTTCCGTTATGCCTCGCTAGCTTTTTGTTATAAAATGCGAGTCCCGTTTTTGCTCTTCAATCAGTTGAAACTTGTCTTATCATGAAAAGTTTAAAGAAGAAAGTTAAGGTGAGTAACAGCTTAACAAGAGCCCGGGTCATATATATACGGCAGGGTAAATGTCTTAATTAAGGCAAAAGTTTGAAACAAAATCAATTGCAACTCACATATTTACCACTGCGAAAACCCATACAGACGTCATTCAGACGAACATTTAAAAGGTCATGAAGGTTCTTTTAGTGACCGTTGTCAGTTGACCGTGACCGTTGTATAAATTCAAGTAAGACAGCTCAGGATTACTTCTCGGTGGGCGCTTAAAAAAAAACATTAGATCGCTATTTATCTCGAAACAGTTATGACTGTGGTGTTTGTATATATAGCGGAAAGTCTTCTCTGATGCATGTGTCTATAATTCAGCATTCTCTTTCTAAAATTGCACAGGAATGCCATTGGTTCACTTCTATATAGAAAACGTTAGGCAGGCGGGATTATGGAAGCTGAGATAAATACTAAAGACAATACTTGACGGAGCTTCCAAGTCTCTAAATCTTTGCTCTTATCTAAAGTGTACAAATATTGGACTGGCTACTATGGACGTGGTACAGAGTTCGAAGCAATTGAACATATTAAATTGTTTTTTTTTCTTTGTCATCGAAAATAATGGGAATGCCAGTCATTTAATGGAAGGGTAAGAAATGTAAAATAAATATACAATATCAGCCTAGGATCTATACTTACTTTGCCTTGGAAAACATTCCTCGTTCTTGATCAAAATGGTATCCACTAAATCGCTTTTTCATGAGCGCTATTTCTAATTTTGTCTTAGTTAGAGACCCTTAACCAGACTTTCAAACAACGTTGATCATTCCAAGGGCACGTATAAAGGATAAAATTGTAAGATTTAAAGAACTAGTGAAGGGCGAAGCCTATTATTTGAGCGGCAAGTCGACGCTGGATGGGTTTTTTAAGGTTGACTTAGGACAGGTTTTCACTACGACATAAGCACAAGCAATGATGAAATGGTATATGAAATGAATCATATATGAACTGCGGATATGAAATCAAGTGAGGCTGTGATCTTCGCAGTTATGAACGCAATATTTACAATTGCGTAGAGAAGCCTGAAAAATTCAGGATTTTAACGGGGTTTGAACCCGTGACCTCGCGATTCCGGTGCGACGCTCTAACCAACTGAGATATGAAGCCAGCTCCCAACGTTAGTGGCTTCATAGGACTCATCAGTAAACAGTCGGCGGAAAAGTATTTGGTATTAGATGTAAGGGTATTTCGGCAATAAAGAAAGTAACCAAGGCTTTCCTTTCCGTTTGGTATTCAAGTGGGCGCCTTGGTTTTGTTCTGCTTAAACAGGAATTGTGGACTCCAGCACTGTATAACTCTAAGCTAAAATTAAACCTCAAAAAGTAATCAGTAGTGTGGTAATGTGAGATTGGTTGATCAGTGACACCTTGAATTTGTACTCTGTAATTGTTTCAGGATAGTTAAAACGATAAATCATCAACTTCGTAGTTTCAGTGGGACATACATCTCATTTGGTTCCCATGTGGAACAGATTAATCCGAGCGGTAAAGTTGCAGTTGTCACCTAACGACTAAACTGACAAGTTTCAGCCATTTTTTGATTGTTTTCCGCAAATTTTACCATTGAAAGATGATGAGTTAGTGATGTCAGATGTCGTTTTGGAGAGAAATTGCCCGGAAGAACACCCTAAATCTGAAAAAATCCGTCTTCTTTAGCGATTAGGGCCACAGAGTCTGTAAGCCTAAAAATATTGCAATTACGTCTTTGAAGTGAAATGTTCTCTACCAGACTTTGTTTAAGTGGACCCATCAAGTGAATTTAGTTAACTGTTGAGGTTCCTTAAAGAACAAGTTCGCATTTAGCGACCATAGTATTATGCGCCTTGCAGCCGCAAGATGGCAGGATTCCATGTCCCGCGGACAGAAATCTTGAATTTTTTTTAACTTCCCACACTGATTTTTTCGTTCATTTTTGTTCATTTCAGTACTTAGCGCGCGCGCTTGGTGCATGACGTGGCATGTGAATTTGCGTGCGCTGTAAGGATGCGCAGTAGCAATGGGTGCGAATGTCCTTAAGGAGTGTCGGCACATGTGTGCCACACAATGAAATTTAATTATAATTGCTATCCATAACGACTGGCTTGCCTTGATTTTTTTAATAACGAAAGCTTCTCAGGCAATCATTTGGTCTGAAGCTTCCGTGAGCGACCAACACCACTTTTGGAGTGGGTGGTTTGAGATTCCTGACGTTAGTAACCTCCAGTTGAAGAGGCCACTTGACAGGCGAAATCTCCCTACACTTAAAAATTTGACATATGGAAGACTTTCTCTAAAAAAGACTGAGGAGGTGAGGAACGCAGGGACGAAAGGGAACTACCTCCCGCTCTGCGCCCTTTCCCATTACCCTCGCACGCCACCCGTTTTCACCGCACCGCCGCGCTGCCTTTAGTAAGCCTAAAAAAACCTGTGGAGGAGGCCGGAAACTTTATTTCCTCTCCACTCGTCTCTACTCTCTTTTTCCTCCATTCTGATATCCGAGTTCAATTAGATACTACGTTACTCGGATATCTTGAGATGGATGAGGTTCTGTTCTTGCGCAGTACATCCAATTCACCGTCACACCTTAAACGTGTGAATCGCCCGACCATCGTTAAATATCTGGCATACAAACAAAGTTTTTGTAATGAATGTGTTGTGGTTGAATTTTTTTTTTTTTTTGGCTTGAATTTCTTTTAATTAAACCAGTTCTTTTTTTTCAAACCATTTTTTTTTAATCAACTGTCTAAAAAAGGAATTTTTCTTTTTTGGGGGTGTAGTTAAAAAAACAGGGGCTTGGTTTTTTTAGGGGGTCTAAAAATAACTAGGCATATTTTCCTCCCCTCTACTCACCTACTCCTCCCTGATCCTCTCCCGAACCTCTGTCGTACCCCACCCTTCCTTTGCACATCTATGCCCTTATCCTCTACATTACACTACTCACAGATATTTCATGTTTTTCAAAACCTTTCTATATACTCACCAAAACTTGATCTTGAACTCCCTACCTCTGAATCTGTTGCTTACTAATTAATCCACTTGACTACGCAAACAACTGATGCAAATTCCTAAGAATAATTTATAAATGAATATTTTACTATTCGCTCCAGGCCACTCTCGGTTCAAAGTTTGATTTATTCACGGATGTGCAATACGACACCAGAGCCACGCCAACGCAATTGCGTAAATGAAATCGATTTCTATAGAGAAATAGAGGAATGGGTTTATTAAAAGTCACTACGTGAAGAGACAAAGTAAAACACAAGCAAACAACGTCATACGGAGGCGTTGGTTTGTCCAAAGTCACTACAAAATGTTAATTGCTAAAAGCGAAAGTAGAACATAATGCTGGATAAGGTAGAAGGTCGAATAATTAATCAAGGAAACCGGAAGCTCGAAATGTTTACTGACTTGACTGGCACTTTTAAAAGAGTATGGATGACTCTGATGAATAGTATAGATTTCGCACATTGTGGACCTGACTTCCAGGCTGGGAAGTCAAGGAAACTCTTTTATTTGGAATATACTTTATAATACTGATAGCTTTAGTAAACTAAATTTTGCTTTAATTGTGTTTACAGATCAGAACGCATAAAGATGGAAGACAACCTAGAAGAACTAACAAATTTCAACGATCTGTCGGAGGCAGAAAAGGAGGAACAAAGAAAAGATCTGGAGGAGCTTAAAGAGAAGGTAGACAAAGTGGTTCCTAAAGCCAAAAATACCGCTGAGAGTCTTCGTGTAGCGGCTGACAAACTCGATCAAGTCTGGATGGATTCCAAGATAGCACAAGCCTCAGGGACTAGCGCTACAATAGTTGGAGGGCTTTTGACAATTGACTGGAGGAATTTCGACAATATTTACATTTGGAGCTGGGGTGAAAATTGGCTCAAGCATCGTAGAGCCTACCATCATCAACTCGTCTGAAATCCAGACAGCCGAAAAGAAGTTGCAGGAGGCTTTCGATGGCATAAACGATGTGCATAATATAATACAGAAGTGGGTAGGTTACAAGTAGAAGGCAAGGCTGCTGTACATGTGTTGTCTCGCTGTATATATCTTGGAGCTGTCTGAGCCAGCCCGTAATAAAATTCCTTCAAAAGAGCATTTTGCCCCTTATAGGGCTCCCTCCCAACATAGTGAAAGTAGCTGAAAGAGTCAACATGAACGTTGCACAGGCCGGTGCACAAGGCGTTGCACAGGGAGAGAGACAGGCTGGGGCACAGGGAGCAAAACAAGCTGGCGCTCAGGGAGCCAGACAGGCTGGTGCACAAGGAGCAAGACAGATTGGAGCACAAGGAGCAAGACAGGTTGGAGCACAAGGAGCAAGACAGGTTGGAGCACAAGGAGCCAGACAGTCTGGTGCACAAAGAGCAAGGCAGGCTGGTGCACAAGGAGCGAGAGAGGTTGGAGCACAGGGAGCAAGACAAGCTGGCGCACAGGGAGCCAGACTTGCTGGAGGACTGATGATTGGAGTCGGTGCTGCGTTTGTGGTTTTTGGTGCCATAGATTTGGGCTTCACAATCAGAGATATTGTTCAAAACAAGGGATCCGACGCAGCGAAGTTTTTAAGGTCGAAGGCAGAAGAACTGGAGAACATATAAGTGAACTAGAAACGTAGTGTTATTGCAACTATAGCTACAGTAAACGGGTTGGGTAGTATGAAGCGCGAAACCCTCACAAATCCTCCTGAACTTCATGTCCTGTGTATTAAGGAAATGGGGATTCTGAGATTCAAAGAAAAATATTTGATATGGCGAGATTTCAACTTATGACCCACCAGTGCTCTAGGCCACTGAGCTGGCCATGGTAGACATGTAGTCCAAAGTTTGAGTATTTAAATCTCGCTTAATACAAACATTTTTCTTTGACTCTTGGACTCCCTATTTCCTGTGCAGGGTATGAAGTTAAGGAGGATTTGTAAGGATCGATTTCGCCCTTCGTAACACTTAAAACATAACGCTTTCTGTTCACTTCAACGGTTTACACTTGATTTTCAAAAACTTCAATGAACACGACTGGAAACTCTTCATGGACAGTACGCTTAAAGCAGGCAACATCACGGTACAATCCTAGCTTATTGGGGAGCTTTAGCAACTACAACGGCGACGGCAACGACAACGTCAAAAATTTGCATATTTAGCGAGCAAAAGCAATAGCATTGCACGTCCTGCACGCGCATCTTTTCATTTTTGTATATTTCTTTGCCGTCTTTAGCAAAACAAAAACTTGAAATGACTAAAGTTGAGGTTTTAGGGAGAAGGTCAGCCTTAGAGGATAAATTTTCCTTTTCTCCCATAAATTGAGGTCCGTTCATACTAGTTTCGTTCTTAAGGGTTTGCCACAACTTTGTAACATTAAAATGCTTGGAATAGTCGCGAAGCGATTACAATAACACGAATTCACATTTAAAAGACGACGTTCTCGTTGCCGTTGCCGTCCTTGTTGCTAAAGTTCCCTATTGCCTGACAGTTTGCTTGTTTGAAGTTGTTTCCAAGTTACATTTGCTTAACGTCCAGTCTTTGGATTCAATAGGTTACATTACAGAGATGGATAACTCGTCATTTTTTATGTCTAATGTGTCTGAATATAAAGTCTGTTTTTATATGACTTTTAAATCTCTACCCAGTGGATAACTCAATTGTTTAAGACTGCTCGCAGTCCCTTTAGTCGAACCGCCCGCTTTGGTCACGCGCTTTGGTCAAAGAGGTTTTTCTTGAGCTGCGAGAGAGCCGCGAAGAGGCGAAAACGAGTCCCGAAGCGACGAGAAGATAAAAACCAGGAAAGATCTCATGAATATACCCACCACGAGTCCTTAGGTTAAACTCTCATTTTACAGATTAAGTCAAAGTGCCCATTTCAGTGATTAGGTCTAAACGTTCGTTTACCTTATTGCTATAGCAATATTTAGTTCTAGAAACTGATTTAGAATGGTCATTTTTAAGAGCTATGGTTGCTGTGTATATCCATGAGATCCTTGCCTAAAAACCCCTGGTTACCTTGAACGTGAATCTCACTTTCATTCACACACCAGCTGTCAAACGTGTGAAATTAATACCAGAAACCCACAAGGGTTGAAACGTGTAACGGCCCCTTGTGTGCTGGGAAACAAGCTTCTGATTATTCAATTTGCTAAGTACCATATTTGGAACAACAAGAGCAAGAGGTTTCCAAATATGGTACTTAGCACTGAACTATTCAGCCAATCAGTTCGCACTGAAAATTCGGAAGCTGTGAACGCGCGTTACACGTTTCAACCCTTATGGGTTTCTGATAATACTTAACAAAGGGTCCAATGGCAACTTAGCAGTCACGCGTCCCCTAGGTATTACCAATCAAACGAACCAATCATATTGATTTGTGTGTTTGTAAAAATATCAACCAATCCGAGCCTGAGGCCCCTTTCACACGTATCCGGATATTTTTGAATCCGCAACTTTTTCTTTCTGGATTCAAAAATATTTCCGTCCACACGTAGCGTATTCAAATCAAATTTGCACACGTATCCGAAACGTATCAACGTTGTAGACGAACATCACACCGTCGAAACTTGCCAAAACACTCCAACATTAAATTAAGGACGTTCGCACGAAAATCTTCCCAAATTGAAATTTGTTTCACTTCTCGCGTGAAGTTAGGTCATAAATTGCTTCTTCCAAAAATGAAAAAAGTTGGGGGGGTCACCGACTTTGTTTCGGAGAAAAAGGCATGGGAAAAATGCTCTGATTTCGATAGATGGGTCATCATAACGAGATGTAGCCTCATCTACTCAACCGTCGAAAATCATAAAAATAATATGTTAGAGGGAAGGTTTCTGTGGACAGAAATATAGGAGTGGGTCTTTTAGATAATTGCATGCCACTGGGGATGTCGTAAACAGTAGAGTTAATCCTCAACGAATGCTTTCGCAAGCGCCTCCCGTTGTAACCACTTCCGGAATTCAGGACACAAGGAAAGAAGAATCTTAGAAAGATAACTTCTTACATTTTGATTTTTTTCATTTCATCATATTTTGTAAATTGTAAGAAGAGCAATTGATTCATGTCTTAAAAATAGGAGTCACCGATGATCTAAACAAGTAAAATCGATGTGATGTTGCGAAACTCTTGGAAAAATTTTGCATGACCTGTCGGGGAAGGACTGGAACCCAAGACAGGATCGATCGATGAAAGGTTTTTGTAAAAAAAAAATTCTCGAGCGTAGCAACAAAGTTTCAAACAGGCGTTATCTTTATTTGTTTAGTGTTTTGTATCTCTCCATTGCCGTCATGCTCATCTTCTGGATTGCCTGGCAACCCAGTCGGAAAATAGGTAATATATTGTCGTTTTATTTATTTATTTATTTATTTATTTTATTTTATTTTTTTTTTCCGTGTCCGTAAAAGTCTTGCCTCTCACTCCCATCCTAAGTGGTATCTTTGTGCATAGAGTCTTCTGTGCCTATTGTGTTGGGTTTGAGGGGGTTGGAGCTAATGCTAAGCTTTCTCTGGTGCACACAGGAGAACATTACCTGCAATGGCGTCGAAAGTCATTGTAACGCGAATGGCGTTTTAGTGCATCTTTAAACAAAATATACCCTTATGGAGCTCAAGAATGGAACGTCAATTGGATAATCAAGACAGGCGGTGAAAAACAAATATCTGGAATCTTAAAAGCGACGAGTAATGGACTTCGACAACAATCTTTCGCCCGTCGAGCCGAAATCAAACTGAGCTGTAATTCTAATATTTTGCCAAGTGTGCTGTTATGTACAACACTGAAACCAAATGGAAAATTCTCTGATAACTTATGGGTTCAACAAAGACAGAAAAGGGATCGAACATCTTAAGTGGATCGGTGATCTCTGTTGTCTGGCTATTTGACTGAATGTATTTATTTGTACTCAGCTCTGCACAGTCTTCCGGTAACAATTGGAAATTTCACTAATTGTTGTTAACCTTCAATGCCGTCGAAAGTCATTGTAACGCGAATAGCGTTTTAGTGGATCTTTAAACAAAATATACCCTCATGGAGCTCAACAATGGAACGTCAATTGGATGAGCAAGACAGTCGGGGAAAAATAAATATCTGGAATCTTTAAAGTGACGAGTAATGATTTCCGACAACAATTTCATTTTTCGCCGTTGGATATCAAGTGAGCTTTGTTTCAAATATTTTACTAACTTGGTGGTATATACAAAACTCAAATCAAATGGCAATTCTTTTATGGATTTAACGAACATTGAAAGAATCGAACGCCTTGAATGCATCACAGTGTTTACTGAAGTCGCATCCAAGCTGTCTGGCAAGTTACATTCATTTTGTGACTCAACTCTGCAAAGGTAAAAAAAAATTAAAATGTGACAGTGAAATGAATGAAAGCTTGTTGTCTCCTTTGTGCTTTATTATTTACGGTCAAGGTTTTTTCAAAAAGGGTTTGATGTGAACTGTCAGAAATTTATTTAATTGCATATGCTTTGTGACACGGATTGTGTGTCTTGTTTGCACGCCCGCAATTGAAATAGGAAGGGTTTTTTGTCTCTAAAAGTAAATATGTTGTTTGTTTCAATTTTTCGCTGGAAAGGATTTTTGTGAGATTTCCCCCTGTAATTGTGTAATTTTCGAGCTTGCATACGTGTGTTGAAACATGATACGGGAGGATTTTTGTGGTAGTGCACTGTAAGCAGCGCATAAGTCATGAAAATAAACAGGTCTGTTGGAAGCGTGCTTGAGTTTCAACAAAATGAGCCGCAAAATCGGAAAAAATTTGTCACGCTGATAAATAACCATTGTGATAAATAACCTCGTCTTGGAGAGTAAAGATTTGACTTTGCAGAAACAATGGTCAACCTCAAGAGTTGGGCGATTGTGATCTTTGTGTTGAATTCGCACAATTCTTCTCAAACGTTATAACAAATGAAAGAAAAAGAAAACTAACAAAAACAAAACCCCGGTATCTTGCCGTCATTTGACACAGAATGATGCTTCAC
>NC_090869.1:13540502-13550502 GCF_036669935.1 Montipora foliosa | reverse complement strand
AAGGTGTGTTTTAGAGAATAGTTACAGCACTCAATACAAGTGCTCATTGGCATCATTGCTACACATGAGTTAAAATTTATCTGCGTAGGTGTATACTAGCAAGTCACTTCTATATATACAAAAATTTGGTTTTATCAACGGAGTTGATAATGTAAATTGGCCACCGTACAGAGATTCTAAAAGCTGACGTTTCGAGCGTTAGCCCTTCGTCGTCGCTCTGACGAAGGGCTAACGCTCGAAACGTCAGCTTCTAGAATCTCTGTACGGTGGCCAATTTACATTATCAACTCCGTTGATAAAACCAAATTTTTGCATACTACTTCCCCACCGACGCAGCACCACAGTTTCTTTAGAAACTACCCCTTCATTCACTTCTATATATAGCCTCGCCAACGCCTGATAAACTTTCTCTTCGTAAGTTGAATAAAGAGGGTAGTTTCTAAAGAAACTGTGGTGCTGCGTCGGTGGGGAAGTAGTATACAAAAATTTGGTTTTATCAACGGAGTTGATAATGTAAATTGGCCACCGTACAGAGATTCTAAAAGCTGACGTTTCGAGCGTTAGCCCTTCGTCAGAGCGAAGTAAGTTGGTTGCTTGATTTTGCTATTCTCTACATCGTAAAGTTCAGCTACAATCGTATTGGGTTTACCTTTACCTTCAAAAATTCCTTCACCTTAATTTTTTTTAGTGGTACGATGAGATCACAAAAGCACCTCTTTCGTTTTTTTCAGATTTTAGTGTGTTTGCTAAACACCTGTCTAGCAAAATTTTGAGCTTTGATTTTTATCTAAAGGCTGTTTGCTTTGAGTGTAAGTTTTGGATTTCACGGTCCATTACTCACGTTCAAAACTGACCGACTGGACCTCAGAGGGTTGGATGTAGGAAAAAGTGACGTCATTCACTCAATTCTTGGGTTTCACTCACGTGATCAACAGCCATGTTTTTCAACGAAAACAAAAGAAGACGTTAGCATAATAATAGCTTTCAATTCCCGGAGGATTGGATCGGGACACCAACATGGCCGCCATTTCATTGTTTGGGGACACCAACATGGCGGCTGTGACGTCATGTGAAATCCAAGAATAGCTTAAAATTTCAGCGTGTAAACGCAGTTTATTATGTATGCAAAACACGAGTATAAAAAAACTCCCTTGTTGCATATTAATTCATTCGAGTACAAACACATTGCATTCTTAAACTACTGTAAGTCTGACGTCATTTTCTCCTCCATCCAGCTCTCTCAATATTTTAAAGTTACTCAATGATGGCGGAAAATTCCAGTTAAAATAAACAAGTGTCCTTTTGAAGTTAAGACTTAAAATTTGGGTCACTCAACGTTTAGTCAACACAGGTTTAAAATTTAAAGAAAAAAAGATTTGATTATTGGATCATAGCTAGTACCACTTTAACAAACCTTAGTCGCCTGTCTAACGGTCCAACATACTGATCAATAAGGCATTCCAAGAAGGTTCCCAATATCATTAGAGTCAGTACGGGCACGAGGACGTGATTAAACGCAACGTGACGATTCCTCAGTGGAGTAACAAGTGTTTCCAACTTTAGAAATAAGTAAATCAGGAAAGCGGTGGTAAAGCCCCTGATACTATACTTTGGTGCAACCCATGCAAAGTACGAAGGGTCATCTATATCTGTTCTTTCATGCGCGGTAACTGCCCAGTAGCCAGCGATGGTTGCTTTCAATAACCAACAAATAAATCCTACAGCACCCAAACAGGAAACCTGCCAAAAGATATAAAAGTGTCCTCTCATGTTACGAGTTAAGCAGTTGTTATGGATAAAAAGTTCAGGTGTATGTTCATTGCGTTCAGCACCACCAAGACCGAGAGGGAGGGAGTCGCCCAGTCTAGCCCTTGAGATTGCTTGATTTCAGTTTATTAATTTATTTTTAGATGTCACGAAAATGGTAGTCTGTTTCCAAGTACGTAAGCAAAGTCAGAAGAATGCAAAAGGGCGTCCCGAGTGGAATTACGGTTTGTTGACTTTGTATTGTATTCTGTTATCCAACTGTGTGAGTTATTGTACAGAAAACGCACGAAACGAGTACAAATATTCCACGATATTGTAAAGATAGTCATTGTACACTTGGTTATTGTACAGCAGAGAACCGGTTTGACTGCTAGTATAGATGGTGACGTTACTGGGCTTCCCCCTCCACCCTACAACCACTGTTGATAAGCCCAGGTTCGACATGCTTTGTTTCTTCGTCTAGCAACATTGATCAGGAACAGGGGGGGGGGGGGGGGGGGGGCAAAAAGAGAGCTTATTTTTCATACTCGTGATCGGAGTTTAGTTCAAAAGCAGAGTTTTCTCAACAATTTTGTCCAAGGTTGTAGGTTCGAGGTACAGATAAATCGTATTCACGACGACAGCTGATGACAGACCGTTTGAAAAAGAAGCCGAAAAAGTAGGTCGTGTTCTCTGTCTGCCAAATTGGATCGAAATCCGCCCATCAAAAGCTTGGTGCAACTCTTTGATTCGAGCCGCCATACTACGGCCTCCCAGTTGTGGCAGGTTCTTTGACCAACTTGAACAAGGACGCCTCTTGAGCATGAACTGGGCTACCCGTTAAAAACATGTTAAAGAAAGGGGGTTACACCGCTCGTGTTTGTGCATGATTGAGGACCAGAATTTGGGAATCCTGCGAATTGGCTTTGATGAAAAAGAAACCGTTTGAGGTTAAAGTGGTCGAACGCCGTTTCCACTGAATTTGTATGAGTTTATTCCCCAGAGCCTCGAGGTGATGCCTTTTGTTTAGACTTGATTTGCGTTAATTTCAGTTTACAGTGTCCCCAACTAGTGCTCCAGCGCTAGAAAGACGAGACACTTAAATGAAGTTCCCTTCCCATCCTTTCCTTTTGGTGAGGGGACTATCGGATCGTAAGATTTCCGAAGAAGTCTCCAGTGCTTTGAACTTAATTGAATTCCGCTTTTTACCACAATTGCTTGGAATCTCCCAGTCTGATTGTAAACTCACTCGGCTACGCCTCGTGAGTCCACAACATTTTGACCACTGTGATGACGAATATCGTTGTCGATAAGAGTACAGACAACGCTGAACCACTTTCGATTTATTACATTTCGGCGGAAGTACTGCTATTCAAGATGAAAACGAGCACAGCTGATTGAACGGTGAAGGAATAATCTTAACCCAATATTACAAAAGGCGCTTCCTGTTACAATAGATAGTTTGCAACCAATCTCTAGAGACACAGATAACAATAATGTAATGTACGACGAACAAGTGGAGCTAATGTTTTCGCCACCAAAGATGACGTAAGGTGAAAACCACTTCTACGAGTACAGTGTCTAATGTGCTACTCTGGGTACCAGAGGTTTTTTTCTCGCGCA
The DNA here is from genome assembly GCF_036669935.1 of Montipora foliosa. Lineage (NCBI taxonomy): Eukaryota > Metazoa > Cnidaria > Anthozoa > Scleractinia > Acroporidae > Montipora > Montipora foliosa. Next base: position 13,547,133 of record NC_090869.1, on the reverse strand, counting down.
CGGCGGCCGAAGGCCGAAGGTTACGTTTTTTTTGTAAGGTTTTAAGGGTTTTTGTTTAATTTGCCAATGAGGTCTTCGATTCTTGCTTTTTGTGCACTTTCTCGATTTGCCGGAATGAATAAATGAGATCGAGTGGAAAACTGTAACTGAAATGGCATTAGCGGTGTGATTACAGTAAAAACCCGCGTGTAAGAACCTAGATTTTCCTCAAACTTAGCCCAATTAGGTTCTTATAGAAGTGGTAAATAACGGGATTTTAGGCTACTTAGGTTCTTAAATAGGTTCTTCATTTGATAGGAGCACTAGCGATCAGCACAGATAACTACTACAGGGCATATATGATGTGACATATATTCCTGTATTAGATAATTATCTAGAATACAGTGTAGATAACCATACAGTAAATTTATATATCCAAAGTACTAGCTTGCATGTCTTTCATGCTGCAGTGTCTATTAAATGTTGTGTTACATTTCATCTCTGCCTTCAGTTTTGTAAAATAAGAGCCTATTGAAAATTTTACGCTAAATAGGTTCTTATGAAAAGGGGCTTTAAATGAAAATTTTAGCCTAAAAGTTTCTTGAGGAAGTGCTCTGCGACTGTGTTGTGCTAGTATTTGAGAAGTTGGCAGGCTGCGTCTTTGGGTAGGGTTGTACCTCTTGTTGAACGCTATATTTCGTTGACTATATATAGTGTCGTACTTCCTATTGTTTTCTGTGCTAAATCCATTGTTATCTTTGTTCATTCTATTGTTCTTTTGGCCAATCCTGACGCCCGCTCAATGAGGTACGACACGACCCACGTCTTTGGATGAAATGGTCTTTTGGTCATCGTTCGGGCGAAATGACTCCTCTTTTCATTCATAGCCTTGAGGTGGTTTAAGTTTAAGAGGGCAGTAGCAAGTACGAGGCAAACCGAGGCACTTTCCACCGTCATTTTTTCGTGATTTTTTTAAATATAGCGTGATTCCGGTGTTCTCTTTAAAATGTACTAATCGTAAACACCTACGAAGAGAATTTAACCATGGACATTGCCTCAGTCATAATTTTTTCTGGCTACGGTCCTGTAATTAAATGCACGTCCCTCCAAATCTGACAGGTAAGGTTGTAACAGGCCAAACATTTTCATCGGGGAGAAGGGGGGGGGGGGGGGGGGGGAAGGGAGGAGAGGGACTTATCCACAGATATGAGGAGGCGTCAAACCGCAGCCTTAAGGCTTAGCAGTTGTACAGGGGCTTCAGTTTCACGCGACCTAACTAAAACGGCTCTTTCTTTTCGACTGATTAATTTTGACCGAACTCGTTCATCGATCTCATTCGACGAAATTGTTTTCCTTGGTCGTGAAAACTGATCAGAATCGTCTTACGACGAAACTGAAGTCTATTGATGGAAAACAACACAACTTTGTTCTGAGAAATAAGCAAACGATCCCATTGGTCGTAAGGGACTACAAAGGTCAAACAATCCATACTTCCATCGTTTTGAAAGACATCTCAAGCATTGCTTCCGAGTTTCATATAAGCCGTCAAAAAATCCCTCGCCCATTTGTCTTCGTGTATTTTTGTAAGGTGGGAGGGATCAGTTTGGAATGTAATTAATCATATCGAAAAGAGTATCACCTGAAATTTTCGGAAATGTTTTCTTTAGTTCTAGGTTGCCACATTGTTTCGGCTTTTGTTAGTTTAAAATTGGTCCTCCATTTCTAAAAATGAACATCACAATAGGACGGGAAGTTCAGAATATTTTTGGACACAAATGAGCTACGTACCATAATTTTGACACCAGACAGTCCCCGCCCAGTTGTAGAATTCCTTTCCTCAGACATGAAGTCACCGGTTTTTAGAAAGATCACCCCGAAGCCAATGATTGCCAAATTTACAGCCATAGAAAATGCGTGTACCCAGGCTGGCATATGCAGCTTCGGTACGTAATACAGGGCACAGAATATCGGTGCAGACAGGCTGGTGAAGCCGACCAGAACGCCAAAGTTTCGGTGTTTTCTTAGTTGCATATTCAGACTTCTTGTACATGTTGCATCGCCTTCGTTGTTGTCCGCCCCGCCGTCAGCGTCTTCTAAGGCGTGCTCGAGGAAAAGAAGGGAACACAAGAGGCGATAGTCTATGATCAACGCTTTGTAAAATGTTACGAACACATCAAACCAGGCTTCGTAAACCACGTTTTCGCCACTCAACTGCACGTCACTGTCTTCATTTACTTGAGAATCCACCCACTCAATAAAGTTAAAAAACGCCAAGATTTTAAAATAAAATTTCGCATTCTCAATGTATCGAGGAGAAAATGTTTTGTACCTCAGAACATTGCAATAGGTAATTGCCTGAATGATCTTCTGAAGTAAAAAGACTAGCTTGTCTGACACAATAAGGGACCAAGGGTTGCTGAGTTCAAATGAATCGTTAAGTTTCCTAGAAGCCCAGGTGGCTGCGAGAAGGAAACACTCGACAATTATCAAAGGGATCGTTATCGCTGCCACTACGAATCCCATGGAAGGTTGTTGTTTTTGCAAGGTATGCTGCCGGTTGTCCACTCCTTCTGCTGTTGAAAAGAACAATACAGCGCCAAAAACGACAAACACTATTCCGATTAGAATGCAGGCAGTTAAACGAAAGTAGATATTGAGTTCAAGGTTGTGTGAATTGGTAAACATGTGCACGACATCCATCATAGCGCCGATGAGAAACACTATCAGCATTGCCTGGGAAGAGCAAATCTTTACGCAAGTCTGAGAACATACACTAACAGCACCCAATACGAATAGCACTACGTAAAACAACAGCGAGTACGAGGTTACAATCCACTGAGAGGCACTGATGGTTTGGTTGAGATCTTGTTGACCGGCTGGATGACATGGAGAGTTCTCAACCAAGTGTATGTGCTCGCTAGCCCAATACATTTCCAAGTTAACGGCCTTACCAACTTCAACTCAGAGGAATGAGTGGTTCTTTGCTTATGCGGCACTCGACTTATAGAACTCTAAAGGCTTTCGGGAAAGGCGGAAATGGCGTAAAGCCATAATTAGTGTCACTGAGAATAGAAGTTTTACCGAAATGAGTTGATGAAGAGGTAAAACGTCAAATTTTGGTTTTTATGATATTCAAATGTCGAGCGAGGTTGAAGTTGTGACTAGTACGATGCTATAATTTCCGGGTCAGCTAATCCAGTTTTTCAGGTCAAGTTAAATTCCTTAATTAAACTTTTTTAGGTTCCCTCAAACCGTTTTTGAAAACAAAAAATACGAAACCGAAACAGCCTGAGTGAAGACATTACATTAGCTGTCAATCTATTATCGTTCATTTTTCTGGGAAAGATTTCACTTCCACTGTGACTATATAACAATACACGGACGCATTCCGGTGCATTTTGAATACGTGAAGACATTAATAGAAGCGACCAGAGCCCGGCCAATAAAGAACACAAAAAAGGTTCCTCGTGAAGAGCACAGTGTTGCAAAACCTCTGATCCAAACTCCACAGATGCTAAGGGTAAGGGTGACTAGGTAGAAAACTCCTGTGCCACAAGCAAAGATTACTTGGGATGCTACTATTGTAGTATTGATGTCGTGCTCGGTAGGCCGGACCACAGAGCCGACTGCTGACTGGAAAGTTTTGGCATTCTGGCTGGTGTATTCTGAATAGTTGTTGTCACGGCTCAACATTTCAACAGCTAACATCGACCGGGATGCCGTTCTCACGGTGATTTTGCTGTGAACTTCGTCGGGAATGAATTTAAACGTTTCCTTCCTACTGTTCGTGACAAGTAGAATCATAAACATGTAGACCTCAGACAACATGCTCGTTAAGGTCTGTTCCCGTCCTTCGGTCGTATCCATTATTGGAATTGTTTTCATTCTGTTCGGTGCTATGCTGTTTTTTCAACTAAGAGGACATGGCACGAATGAACCAACTTTGGGTAGACAACAGCCTTGCATGGGAGGTGTGGTTGGTGTCGTAACTTTCCCTTTATTCGTCTTAGAACTTGTTCTTCTTGCACTTGCGTTCAATAATAAAGCTGAAGCTATTAACGATTCGGTTTCTAACGGAGAGGCACACATTCAGTGGATTCTTATGGTTGTGGACAAAATCCTCTTTCTCGTTCAGAAACCAATTCAACTGGCTATATATATCTGTATTGACGGCACACGATTCCCTGTTCGTTGTATAGAGAGAATGCCCAGTTTTATCTTAGAATAATCTCGTTCTTTAACTTGACCGAATGAGTTGACTCTCAGGTCAATGTCGACGATGATTTGCAATTGAGTAGAGTTCAAGACAACTCCGGTTGGTCTGATGTTATGTTAGTTACTTATAAGGCTTTGATCATAGATTATCGTTTACTGTGTTGCTTATTATTCCTCGAGCATTCACTTGAACTTCAAACTGGCGATTATGGCAACGTTGCCGGCGAGGGCGTAGGTTTGAATGACGGTACAACCAACGATAATATGACGGACGGGGATGGGATCAAAATGTGTTCTGGATTTTTTGCTGGCGCTGCTTGTCTTATTGCCCCAGTATTTTGTGGTCTTTATTATTTACACGATGTACAGATCGGAGCTTCAGTACAGATATCTGCAATTATTGTCGACGCAGGAATCATCCTTCTCGGTATTTGTTTGCTTCACAAGAAAAGTTTCGAGGCAGAAGACACAAAGGAAACCTCTGCAGTCAAAGTCATGGTAAATGTCTTTCTAATCAGATATTAAAGAGGCTGTGTCGCAGTAGTGCAATTCCTTCCTCCTACTTGCTATGCAACTTAACAATAACCCAGAAATTAGTTTTAAACAACAATTATGAAAGCTTCGTTTAAAATGTTTGTCGAGCACACATTTAAGTTACAAACAACACTGAGCTAAACTTTGAAAAACTTTTAGGATGCATGAACAGTTTTCAAAAACTCAAAATGCAATTCATCTTAATCGTGTTCAGTTTTGATCATCGATCCCTGTAAATAAGCCACGGATTATGTCATCTGCTAACTTTCTATTCCGCAGAAACGTTGCCTCTTTTAATTTTAAACGGCAGCATCGATGAAAGTTTCATTTCGAACGAACGCAGAATGTTTCATAACATCCGTTAGCATCGTTACGTGCAACAGGTTGCAGTCGTTTACACACCATGTTCAGCAACGTTGTATGGATCAAAAAAGCCCGTCACAGTAGTTTGTGTCGGTTTGCGCATCTCAGACAACATTGATATGTTTGTCTTATTGCTTAGTGTTTAGTTATTCTATATCTCCTTGCTTGATAGGTATGTTGCTTTGGTGCTGTTGGCTTCATATGTTGGCTGGTGCTAGGAGCCATCGCGGGCTATTGGACAGAGAGTGGTGTAGAGGGGGTAGGCATAAGTGGGGTTAGAGGTGTGCAGGAAGGGTGGAGGTAATAGGGAGCATCAGGGAGGGGTAGGTGAGTAGAAGAGCAGAAAAGAGGTCTATTTCTTTTCACACCCCCTAAAAAAGGCCCCGGTTTTTTTTGTTTTTTTTTACTACACCCACGAAAAAAGAAAAATCCCTTTTTTAAACAACTAATTAATTAAAACGGTTTGAAAAAAATTCAAACCAAAAACAAAATTAAACCACAGCATATATATCTCATTCTATTTAAAGTGTCAATTTTAGCAAACCTGGCCGTGGGCATTTTCTTTTTCGCTTTATTGTTTTAGACTCTGACTAGTTTTCAGTGTTCCCAATAACACTTAACGCTCCGCTTTGCTTCGCTTATCCAGTTAGGAGAAAACAAAAGATCATAGCTCCTGTCTCCTACAAACAGCTGAAATATTTAGATATGTCTTGGCCCTAGTTGCTCAAAGGTTGGATAACTTTATGCAGTACAGTTTCAATTTCTGCAAAGATTGCAGCTTTTGCTCACTTAACTCGGGCTGTGACGCGGAAGGTGGCGGATTCGAACCCCGGCCGGTTCAAAACCCTGGATTTTAAAATAGGATAAAATGAGGAGAAAATGCGATTAATTATAGAAATACCATAGTTGTAATCAGGCATGATATAAAACGAAATTGCAGCGTTGACACTGATTAAAAAGTTTTTAAAAAGTAAAACCTTTCGATCATTCCGGTGATCATCAACTGATGAAGGGCACCGAAGTGATCGAGACGTTTTACTTTTTAAAAACTTTTTAATCAGTGTCAACGCTGCAACTTCGTGAGGAGAAAATGCTGCCTCTGTAATTTCATCTGCAAATGGTTAGACTTTCAAGTCTTCTCGGATAAGGACTATAAACCGTAGGCCCCGTGTGACAAAATTTTCTACGTGCATAAGTTCCCTGTGGGACGTTAAAGAACCCACACACTATTCGAGAAAAGTAGGGGATGAAGTCCCCGGTGTTGTGGCTGCCCTGTTCTCTCCAGCAGAAGTGGCCGGCTTGGCATTGATGTCTCTAAAAAGGCTTTTGGTGTATGAGGCTACCTAAGCAGAAGGATATGTCCAGGTTTGACCCTAATTAGATGCACGCGGATTTCAATAAGAGTCACGAAGTGTCCCCTTGCTCTTCTAGCCAACTTCAACATCACTTGTGTCTCAGAATACAGACAATTTATGTAACAAAGTGTCCCCCAAATGCTGCTCTTTAAGTGAAGATTAACTGCTGCATTTACCCAAAGCTA
>NC_090869.1:13515502-13535502 GCF_036669935.1 Montipora foliosa | reverse complement strand
CTGGGGTGAAAATTGGCTCAAGCATCGTAGAGCCTACCATCATCAACTCGTCTGAAATCCAGACAGCCGAAAAGAAGTTGCAGGAGGCTTTCGATGGCATAAACGATGTGCATAATATAATACAGAAGTGGGTAGGTTACAAGGAGAACGCAAGGCTGCTGTACATGTGTTGTCTCGCTGTATATATCTTGGAGCTGTCTGAGCCCGTAATAAAATTCCTTCAAAAGAGCATTTTGCCACTTATAGGGCTCCCTCCCAACATAGTGGAAGTAGCTGAAAGAGTCAACATGAACGTTGCACAGGCCGGTGCACAAGGCGTTGCACATGGAGAGAGACAGGCTGGGGCACAAGGAGCAAGACAAGCTGGCGCTCAGGGAGCCAGACAGGTTGGTGCACAAGGAGCAAGACAGGTTGAAGCACAAGGAGCAAGACAGGTTGGAGCACAGGGAGCAAGACAAGCTGGCGCACAGGGAGCCAGACTTGATGGAGGACTGATGATTGGAGTCGGTGCTGCGTTTTTGGTTTTTGATGCCATAGATATGGGCTTTACAATCAGAGATACTGTTCAAAACAAGGGATCCGACGCAGCGAATTTTTTAAGGTCAAAGGCAGAAGAACTGGAGAGCATATAATTGAACTAGAAAAGTAGTGGTATTGCAACTATAGCTACAGTAGACGGGTTGGGTAGTATGAAGCGCGAAACCCTCACAAATCCTCCTGAACTTCATGTCCTGTGAATTAAGGAAATGGGGATTCTGAGATTCAAAGAAAAATATTTGATATGGCGAGATTTCAACTTATGACCCACCAGTGCTCTAGGCCACTGAGCTGGCCATGGTAGACATGTAGTCCAAAGTTTGAGTATTTAAATCTCGCTTAATACAAACATTTTTCTTTGACTCTTGGACTCCCTATTTCCTGTGCAGGGTATGAAGTTAAGGAGGATTTGTAAGGATCGATTTCGCCCTTCGTAACACTTAAAACATAACGCTTTCTGTTCACTTCAACGGTTTACACTTGATTTTCAAAAAGTTCAATGAACACGACTGTAAACTCTTCATAGACAGTAAGTAAACTTAAAGCAGGCAACATCACGGTACAATCCTAGCTTATTGGGGAGCTTTGGCAACTACAACGGCGACGGCAACGACAACGTCAAAAATTTGCATATTTAGCGAGCAAAAGCAATAGCATTGCACGCTCTGCACGTGCATCTTTTCATTTTTGTATATTTCTTTGCCGTCTTTAGCAAAACAAAAACTTGAAATGACTAAAGTTGAGTTTTTAGGGAGAAGGTCAGCCTTAGAGGACAAATTTTCCTTTTCTCCCATAAATTGAGCTCCGTTCATACTAGTTTCGTTCTTAAGGGTTTGCCACAACTTTGTAACATTAAAATGCTTGGAATAGTCGCGAAGCGATTACAATAACACGAATTCACATTTAAAAGACGACGTTCTCGTTGCCGTTGCCGTCCTTGTTGCTAAAGTTCCCTATTGCCTGACAGTTTGCTTGTTTGAAGTTGTTACCAAGTTACTTTTGCTTAACGTCCAGTCTTTGGATTCAATAGGTTACATTGCAGAGATGGATAACTCGTTATTTTTTATGTCTAATGTGTCTGAATATAAAGTCTGTTTTTATATGACTTTTAAATCACTACCCAGTGGATAACTCAATTGGTTTAGACTGCTCGCAGTCCCTTTAGTCGAGCCGCCCGCTTTGGTCACGCGCTTTGGTCAAAGAGGTTTTTCTTGAGCTGCGAGAGAGCCGCGAAGAGGCGAAAACGAGTCCCGACGCGGCGAGAAGATAAAAACCAGGAAAGATCTCATGAATATACCCACCACGAGTCCCTAGGTTAAACTCTCATTTTACAGATTAAGTCAAAGTACCTATGTCAGTGATTAGGTCTAAACGTTCGTTTACCTTATTGCTATAGCAATATTTAGTTCTAGAAACTGATTTAGAATGGTCATTTTTAAGAGCTATGGTTGGTGTGTATATCCATGAGATCCTTGCCTAAAAACCTCTGGTTATCTTGAACTTGAATCTCACTTTCATGCACACACCAGCTGTCAAACGTGTGAAATTAATACCAGAAACCCACAAGGGTTGAAACGTGTAACGGCACTTTGTGTGCTGGGAAACGAGCTTCCGAATATTCAATTTGCTAAGTACCATATTTGGAACAACAAGAGCAAGGGGTTTCCAAATATGGTACTTAGCACTGAATCATTCAGCCAATCAGTTCGCGCGTAATATTCGGAAGCTGTGAACGCGCGTTACACGTTTCAACCCTTATGGGTTTCTGGCTGGTTTAAATCTTACCTTTCCGATCGCACTAAGAAATGTAGCGTGAATGGCCACTTGTCTAATGCTGCTTCAGTTCCTTGTGGCGTCCCTCAAGGAAGTAACCTAGGACCATTATTATTTTTAATTTACATTAACGATTTGCCGAATTGTCTGTCAGTTGCTTCCCCGAAAATGTTCGCGGACGATACAAATATTACTGTAGCAGCAGATTCATTGAGTGAACTTGAAAATAAAATTAACATAGACCTTGAGAATCTTCATCACTGGCTTGTAGCGAACAGATTAAGTCTAAGTGTCACAAAGACTGAATTCATGGTAATTGGCTCTCACCAACGGATTCGCGTCTCTGGAAACGAAGAAATTAACGTAGAAATTAACGGAAAATCAATCACGAGAGTCCACAAGGCTAAATCACTAGGTTTATTAATTGACGAGCACTTGACCTGGAAAGATCATGTAGATGAAGTAGTTCAGAAAATATCGAAGGCTATTGGAGGTCTTAAAAGAGTAAGACCATTTATATCAGTAAAGACCGCTCTCCAAATCTATCATGCGCTTATTCGGCCCCATTTTGATTATTGTAGTTCTGTTTGGGACGAATGCAACGTGACTCTGTGCGATACACTGCAAAAATTGCAGAACAGGGCGGCTAGGGTTATCACCAAGAGAAGTTACGACGTGAATGCTAACCATCTTCTTACCTCACTCCGCCAGGACAATCTCGCTAAGCGTCGGAAAAAGCTTAAAGCCATCCTAATGTTTAAAATATTAAATGGTCTTGCTCCAGACTATCTACAGGACCTGTTTTCAATTCGCACCACAAAATATAATGTCAGGAATTTAGAAATGCTTCAATTTAACATGTTACATTATCAAGGTTGGTATGGAAAAGAACCGTAGTTTTGAAGTATGTTATTATTTTGTCCATCGTTGTCAGGTTGTTCGGTAATCTTCGACGCGATGATGACAAAGTGCAAAAACACGTGTATAAGGAATCCCAGGGACATGGCTGGCCCAGCATCAAACAAAATCCTCAAACTTAAATCGTGGATTTCACACCTAGGGAGAAGCAAAGCTGTACATTAGAATTCACGTGCAGGAAAGAAAACGCGTTTCATTTAAGATCGACTATTACATCATTTAGAGGCCGTTTTGCAGTAAATAACGTACTGTAATTTTCTAAAATCGACTGCAAGTAATTAGTCCTGTTCCAGAGCTTCATTTTGTGTTACATATCCCGCATAGTTACGTACGGCATCAAAGTTCTCCCTCTTTTCGTATTGTCCGACGAAGACTTTCATAGGCTTACATCGCAGTTGGAGAGTGGGGAGGCATATGGCATAAGGTTCTAGAAAATTGCCGCAGAAGACATTTCCGAGCTGGAAAACAACACCGTGAGAAACGCGAAAAAACAGGACAAACGAAGGTGAAGGGAATTTAATGCACAGGGGTTTATTAGCACGCAACCTCGTCCCCAGGGTCTTCTCGACTTTCGATATGGTGGCTCGAAGGGAGCAGACGAGCGCGAAGTTGAAAGCCGAGAAGACCCTGGGAACGAGGCTGGAAGGCACTGTTGGATATCGGAAGTGAAGTTTCTTCTTATCATCTGACTGCGCATAGGGAAGATATCTGTTTGTTATTCAAATGTGCCAACCACAAAAACAAAAGACCCTTTATTACGACTGCCAGTGAGGTTCTGGTTGGCACATTAATGACAATAGGTAACGTCAACGATATCATCGCTATTGCTAAAAATTTTGTTACTGTCTCTGAGACAAATTCTTCAACTGACTTTGTTGAGTACCTCTGCCCAGTGACATGAAACAAAACAAACAAAATCGTGTAACAAAGAAAACAAAACGTAGAAAACGATATGTAATGAGATGAAATGACCATTGTAAGTAAGTAAGTAAGTAAGTAACTTTATTTACCCACATATTTCAAATGAGCAAAAGCTCGTTTGAATGCAAATGTGCAGTATTGTATTTAAAGAATAAAGATAATAGTAATAATAATAATAATAATAATAAAGTAGAATTTTAAAAATGAAAATTAAAAATTAAAAAAAAAAACAATCCATTTGCAAAGTGAGCAGATTAAAGGTGTGAAGACGGACGATCTATTTACATGAAATACAATTACAGTTGTATGAGGACAGCGTCATTCGTTTGAGATTTTTTCTAAACAGTGAAAGCAATTCCGTAGTTCTCAACTTATCAGGCAAATTGTTCCACTGCTTTGCTGCCTGGAAAAAGAATGAGTGTATCTTGCCCGAAGAATTTGGTTGGGGAAGCACAAGCCTGTGTTGTCCCCGAAGGTTGTAATCGCTGTTTCTTTGCATGAACATTTCGCTTATGTAATTTGGTGTACTGCCGTGGATGCTTTTGCATGGGCGTAGCCAGGATTTTTCAAAGGGGAAGGGGGTCACACTCTGTCAAACAGAGGGTACTCGCGTTTTCGCAACCTGAATATTGTAGGTTGTTTGAGTAAAAAACGGCTTACAAAGGGGGGGTCACGGGCACCCCAGGACCCCCCCCCCCCCCTTCCTGGCTACGCCCTTGCCTTTGTGTACCAGTACCAATGACTGTTCGATCCGCCGGTGCTCCAGGTATTTTAAAGTTGCAACTTTTAGTAATTCATCGTAGGAGGTTGTCTTAGGAAGTCAAAGAAGAGTCCTCAAGGCAAATGCATTTGCTGAGTCTATTTTTTCAGATAGACCTTAGTTCAGCCCTAGGAATAGCAGGGCTGAGTATTCAAAGTGGGGCAGTATAGATGCCATGTTAAGTTTGAGTATTGTCTCTTGAGGAATAAGTTTACGAATGCGACGCAGGATCGACACCTTTGTATGTACTTTACGGCAGATTTCCTTGATATGTACTTGAAAGGAGAGAGAGTTGTCCATAGTTACTCCAAGAAGTTTGAGTTGCTAATGTTATCTAGTTCATTCCTGTCGATTGTGAGGGTACTGGTAGAGTTGTTCTATTAAAGGTGTGTTTTAAGGTGTGTTTTAGAGAATAGTTACAGCACTCAATACAAGTGTTCATTGGCATCATTGCTACACATGAGTTAAAATTTATCTGCGTAGGTGTATACTAGCAAGTCACTTCTATATATAGCCTCGCCAACGCCTGATAAACTTTCTCTTCGTAAGTTGAATGAAGAGGGTAGTTTCTAAAGAAACTGTGGTGCTGTTTCGGTCGGGAAGTAGTATACAAAAATTTGGTTTTATCAACGGAGTTGATAATGTAAATTGGCCACCGTACAGAGATTCTAAAAGCTGACGTTTCGTTCGTTAGCCCTTCGTCAGAGCGAAGTAAGTTGGTTGCTTGATTTTGCTATTCTCTACATCGTAAAGTTCAGCTGCAATCGTATTGGGTTTACGTTACCTTCAAAAATTCCTTCACTTTAATTTTTTCTAGTGGTACGATGAGATCACAAAAGCACCTCTTTCGTTTTTTTCAGATTTTAGTGTGTTTGCTAAACACCTGTCTCGCAAAATTTTATCTAAACGCTGTTTGCTTTGAGTGTAAGTTTTGGATTTCACGGTCCATTACTCACGTTCAAAACTGACCGACTGGACCTCAGAGGGTTGGATGTAGGAAAAAGTGACGTCATTCACTCGGCCATTTCCGAGTTCATGTCTGCCTCCTCTTCAAAGCGAGTCTAAGTGCGAAGATTTTGTTATGAAAATTAGTTTTCATTCATATATAAAATAGAACTAATTACCATCACAAAAACTTCCCACTTAGACTCGCTTTGAAGAGGAAGGAGGCAGACATGAACTCGGAAATGGGCTATTCTTGGGTTTCACTCACGTGATCAACAGCCATGGTTTTCAACGAAAACAAAAGAAGACGTTAGCATAATAATAGCTTTCAATTCCCGGAGGATTGGATCGGGACACCAACATGGCCGCTATTTCATTGTTTGGGGACACCAACATGGCGGCCGTGACGTCATGTGAAATCCAAGAATAGCTTAAAATTTCAGCGTGTAAACGCAGCTTATTATGTATGCAAAACACGAGTATAAAAAAACTCCCTTGTTGCATATTAATTCATTCGAGTACAAACACATTGCATTCTTAAACTAGTAAGTCTGACGTCATTTTCTCCTCCATCCAGCTCTCTCAATATTTTAAAGTTACTCAATGATGGCGGAAAATTCCAGTTAAAATAAACAAGTGTCCTTTTGAAATTAAGACTTAAAATTTGGGTCACTCAACGTTTAGTCAACACAGGTTTAAAATTTAAAGAAAAAAAGATTCGATTATTGGATCATAGCTAGTACCACTTTAACAAACCTTAGTCGGCTGTCTAACGGTCCAACATATTGATCAATAAGGCATTCCAAGAAGGTTCCCAATATCATTAGAGTCAGTACGGGCACGAGGAAGTGACTAAACGCAACGTGACGATTCCTCAGTGGAGTAACAAGTGTTTCCAACTTCAGAAATAAGTAAATCAGGAAAGCGGTGGTAAAGCCCCTGATACTATACTTTGGTGCAACCCATGCAAAGTACGAAGGGTCATCTATATCTGTTCTTTCATTCGCGGTAACTGCCCAGTAGCCAGCGATAGTTGCTTTCAATAACCAACAAATAAATCCTACAGCACCCAAACAGGAAACCTGCCAAAAGATATAAAAGTGTCCTCTCATGTTACGGGTTAAGCAGTTGTTATGGATAAAAAGTTCAGGTGTATGTTCATTGCGTTCAGCACCACCAAGACCGAGAGGGAGGGAGTCGCCCAGTCTAGCCCTTGAGATTGCTTGATTTCAGTTTATTAATTTATTTTAGATGTCACGAAAATGGTAGTTTGTTTCCAAGTACGTAAGCAAAGTCAGAAGAATGCAAAAGGGCGTCCCGAGTGGAATTACGGTCTGTTGACTATGCAAACCGTCAAGCTATTTACAAAACTTGTAAATAGTAACAGTTGTTGTTGTTGTTCTGTTCTGGGGAGTGGCCAATTAAGTATGCATTGCATTGTATTGTATACATACATACATACATACATACATACATACATAAACTTTATTCAAGTGTCTATAACTATTTAGCTCTTAGCTAAGAGCTAATTGGGGACACTTAATTAAAATTGATCAATAAAATTAAGATTAAAAGATAAAATTGATAGATACATCTAAAGATTTACAAATTTAAATACAGTTAACGATTAACTGTAAAAATAGTTAATTATTTACAATGCTACTAACATTACTAATTTAGTTAAACATATAAATAATTTAAAAAGGGACTAAAATCAGAAGTTATCGTCAGGACTGGCACACTTGACAGTTACAGCTCCCGTCCAATAATCCTTTTATGTCCATACCTCGGATTGCGTGTTTAAATGCTTCAAGGCTCGTTTTTTGACGTAAGTTAATATTTATTTTACTCCATAAATACGGTCCTAAATATCGGATACTATGTTTGCCGTATTTTGTAGTGTTTACCCTAGGGATAGAAAAATCCTTGTTACGTAAATTGTATTTACTATTTGAGATAGGGAAAATGTCAATTATAGTCTTGGGTACCAAATTATGTTTCACTTTATACATTAAAATTAAAATGTCTTGTAGTCTTCGATTTTCTAAACTCGGTAGTTTTGCCCATTCGAGGAGCTGCTCGTACGTTGCTGTTTTATTACTGAATACAGCTCGCAAAGCTCGTTCCTGTACCCTCTCTAGCTTCTTAGTGTCTGATGCTCTGCAAAAATGCCAGACCATGTGGCAGTAGGTTAAATTCGGTAACACCCCAGCCTTGTACAACTGAAGCAAGGCATGAGTAGGAACCAGTTTTTTGAGTCGATTAAGAACACCGACTTTGCTTCCTGCTTTCTTACAAATATCACTTATGTGTGAGCTATAGTTCAGTCTACTGTCAAGTGTCACTCCAAGAAGCTTAAGGGAAAGTTTAGATTCGACATTCTCACCATCAATTCTGACATTAATTGCTGCAGCTTCCGTATCCCTGTTACACAAAATCATTGCACCATACTTTTTATGATTGCCTTTAAGATAATTCTCATTATACCATCTTGATATAACTACACCCTCGTTTCTAAGAGTCTGCTCTACTTGGGATATTGATTCAGCAATAACATAAATCTGGTGGTCGTCGGCGTACATTGAGATGTTTGCATCCGTTATTTGATATGTCAAGTCATTTTTAAATATATTCCATAGCAGAGGACCAAAGCATGAGCCCTGAGGACATCCTCTTCTCATATCCTCCCACTCACTTACCACTGAATTTAGTTTTACCCGGTTTTGTCTATTTGTGAAATACGAACTCATGAGACAAAGTGCTTGCTCTGAGAACCCATATGCTTTGAGCTTGTTGAAAGCTTTACTCATATCGGTGGAGAGTATGCCAACAACTTGTTTATTGTCCATAGCTGATTTCCATTCTTCTGTCAGTCTGATAATGGTTGTTTCGCAGCTGTGCATTTTTCTATATGCTGAAATACTAGAGTCGAGGATATTGTCAAAGTGCTGATAAACTTGCCCACTCAATAATTGTTCATACACTTTATCCACTGTGCTTAAGAGTGTCACAGGTCGGTAGTTCATTTCATTTAGTGGATCTTCATTTTTAAATACAGGACACCATTCACCTTTTTTCCAAGCATCTGGCCATATACCTGAATCGATGCTTGTATTGAATAGCATTGTTAATGAATCTGCAATCCCTGTAGAAGCAAGCTTCAACATTTTAGGTGTAATAGAATCCCATCCACAGGCTTTTCTAGTGTTCAATTTTTCCAATGCAGATTTTATTTGAGCACTCTTTATCTTTCTAAAATGAAATATTGGTCCTTCCTGTTCATGTATACCAGTTTTAATGCTTCCTATACTTGAGTGTTCAGACAAATCATTCTCATTCAACATGCTTGCTCCTACACCTCCTATAGCATCCGCCATGGTTGCAAAATAGTTGACCATTATGTTTGATACATTTCTCGGATCCTTTTCAACTTTTCCATCCACTTTCCTAATGTTGATATCAGATCCTTTTTGGCGCTTGTCACTTAGAAAGGGTCTAAAAATATTATAAAAATCATAAGGCTTAGAATTAAGATGATCTGCCTTCTCCTTCCAAAACTTTTTAATGGCTCTCCTTCGGCATTTTGTTGCTTCATTCCTCCATTTCTTCTTTAGCTCCCAATTTTCATTAGTTTTATTTCTAGCATACTTTTTGGCGTATTTCCTTTTTCTCCTAATGGCTTGTTTCCATTCCATTGTCATGTAGGGTACGTCAACTTGCCTGACCCTCATTTTTCTCATGGGTGTATGGGTCTCTAAAATGGAATTGAAAAGTGCTTTCCAATAATTCCACTTATCTTTCATTGTGTCAAATATGTTCATCACCCACCAAGGGGCATTTGTAAGTTCTTCATTAAACATTTCAACATCAAGGGATTTCGTGCTCCTAAAAGTGATCACTTTCTTGCGATGTTTTGAAATTTTACTCTCCATTAGTGCAAACGTCAAATAATGATCACTAATTTCTGGATTTAAAATTCCACTTCTCTTAAACAGTTGTGGCTTGTTGGTGAGTATAACATCCAGTAGAGTAGATGATGTGTTCGTTACTCGTGTAGGTTCAGTAATTAGGCATTCAAGCTCATAGACCTCCTCCAGGTTTCGCAGGAGTCTACCTTCCCTTTGTTCTGGTTTTAGTCGATCCAAATTGAGATCACCTGTCAATACAATGGTATTACAATCCATTGTTGCCCACAAAAATAACGAGTTCAGTTCTTCCTCCAGCTTGTCAAAATAATTCATTCCCACAACTTTAGGGGGGCGATATACTCCTACAAAGAGCACATCATTGTTGTTGATGGAAACTTTTACGGCTAAAACCTCAATGAACTTGTATTGCCTTGGCAGTTTCACTCGCTGTGGTAATAGTTCTGTGGAAATATAAGCCAGCAGACCTCCACCACCTTTTGCTCTGTCCTTCCGGTACATATGATATCCCTCTAGATGAAACTGTGAGGATGGATATGAACCATCAATCTTAGTCTCCGATAGAAATATCACATGCGCTTTGAGTTGCCTGTTGAGAACTTTCAATTCATCAAACTTATTCTGGATACTGTTAACATTCAAATGTATCACAAGGAGCTCAGATGCATTTCTTTTTCTCTCATTTATAAGACACATGCCGTTTTCATTTTCGAAGTCAAACTCCTGATCAATTTCAGTCTCCAAGAAGTTGTCATTTCTTTCACCAATCTCATCATAAAAGGGAAGATACCGCAGCGTGCAAGAATTGCATATCCATGATTGACTTGTACCTCTAACGTTTTTACGAGTGGTAGTAGCACTGCAGTTAACATGGAAGTAATCTTTACAATCATTGCATATATGCCTGTGATGATTTCGTCTCACCGTCTTCGCACATGACGGACATATCAAGTTCTCAGGCCCAGGCAGTGGGTGAATGTCGCCACTTAACTGCTGCTTTAGTATCGATGGGTTAAATGTTGCCGTCCCGTTCCTGTAGTAGTTAATCCTACTTTTTCCAAATTTCCGTCGTATTACTTTATATCTGTAGTGGTGAGATCCCTTGTAATTTAACTCCAAAATTTTGACATCACAAAAAGCTGCAAATCCAAGATGGCCACCATCTTCGAGTTGACTTTTTAATCGAGTTTGCCCTCTCCAGCATGTGAACTGCAGTAGGGCAAGATCTAAATCTTCCACATCGATATATTCACTTGTAATGCCAACTGGGGGCTGATGTAAAAAGCATATAAACGTGAAAAACCCAATCTGCGACATCAAAATGGAGGAACAGGTAAACACACGTCCGACCGCCATTCTCCTTCCCAGGCCCCAACTGAGTACAAATATTCCACGATACATGTATTGTAAAGTTAGTCATTGTACACTTGGTTATTGTACAGCAGAGAACCAGTTTGACTGCTAGTATAGATGCTGACGTTGCCCCGCGATCAGTCACAAGGTTCCTTTTTTGTACTTTAACTCTCCCTAGCGGGCTCGTCAAAATACAGCGCAATTCGTAAAAATACTCAACAATACTACACACCAAAAAATCTAATATGTATTGTATTGTATTGTATTGTATTGTATTGCATTGCATTGCATTGCATTGCATTGCATTGCATTGCATTGCATTGCATTGCATTGCATTGTATTGTATTGTGTTGTGTTGTATTGTATTGTGTTGTATTGTGTTGTATTGTATTGTACGAAATCTAGGGAAACAGACTTTCGATTTCTAAATAACTTTTGTGAAACTCAAAAATCTCGGCCAACGCCCCCACACTCCCTCTCTGTCCCTTATTTACTCTTAGCCACACTCACCTCTCTCATTTAATACTGGGCCATTCCCCCATCCCCCCCAGTTAGGGGGCAGCCCACTTAGAAATCCGGTCGATCCTGTGGTCCCTTGGGATGTGTAACTTACATAGTGTGAATTTCAATAGCCCACTTTCGATATATAAAAATTCATTCCCAACCCTAACCCTAATCCGAATTCTCTTGGGATAAAAACTGACCTGACCATTCAGCCGCACTGCCGTCTCCCATGATTCTTATTAGTAAGGATAGAGAGCAAAAGAGAGAGCCTACAATCTTGGACAAAAAGGGTTAAGAATATTAAAAACAGGGGTTATTTTGCGCACTACGTCCTCAATATCGCACATTAGCGATCCCCCTCCCCCCTACAACCACTGTTGATAACCCAAGGTTCGACATGCTTTGTTTCGTCTAGCAACATTGATCGGGGGGGGGGGGGGGGCTACTTAGGTTCTTAAATAGGTTCTTCACTTGATAGAAGCACTAGCGATCAGCACAGATAACTACTACAGGGCATATATGATATGACATATATTCCTGTATTCAATAATTATCTAGAATACAGTGTAGATAACCATACAGTAAATTTATATATCCAAAGTACAGTAACTAGCATGCATGTCTTTCATGCTCTAGTGTCTATTAAATGTTGTGTTACATTTCATCTGTGCCTTCAGTTTTGTGAAATAAGAGCCTATTGAAAATTTTACGCTAAATAGGTTCTTATGAAAAGGGGCTTTAAATGAAAATTTTAGCCTAACAGTTTCTTGAGGAAGTGCTCTGCGACTGTGTTGTGCTAGTATTTGAGAAGTTGGCAGGCTGCGTCTTTGGGTAGGGTTGTACCTCTTGTTGAACGCTATATTTCGTTGACTATATATAGTGTCGTACTTCCTATTGTTTTCTGTGCTAATTCCATTGTTATCTTTGTTCGTTCTATTGTTCTTTTGGCCAATCCTGACGCCCGCTCAATGAGGTACGACACGATCCACGTCTTTGGATGAAATAGTCTTTTGGTCATCGTTCGGGCGAAATGTCTCCTTTTTTCATGCATAGCCTTGAGCTGGTTTAAGTTTAAGAGGGCAGTAGCAAGTACGAGGCAAACCGAGGCACTTGCCTCCGTCATTTTTTCGTGATTTTTATAAATAAAGCGTGATTCCGGTGTTCTCTTTAAAATGTACTCATCGTAAACACCTTCGAAGAGAATTTAACCATGGACATTGCCTTAGTCATAATTTTTTTCTGGCTACGGTGCTGTAATTAAATGCAAGTCCCTCCAAATCTGACAGGTAAGGTTGTAACAGGCCAAACATTTTCATCGGGGAGAAGGGGGGGGGGGGGGAGGGAGGAGAGGGACTTATCCACAGATTATGAGGAAGCGCCAAACCGCAGCCTTAAGGCTTAGCAGCTGTACAGGGGCTTCAGTTTCACGCGACCTAACTAAAACAGCTCTTTCTTTTCGACTGATTAAATTTGACCGTACTCGTTCATCGATCTCATTCGACTAAATTGTTTTCCTTGGTCGTGAAAACTGATCAGAATCGTCTTACGACGAAACTGAAAAGTCTATTGATGAAAAACAACACAAATTTGTTCTGAGAAATAAGCCAAGGACCCCATTGGTCGTAAGGGACTATAAAGGTCAAATAATCCATACTTCCATCATTTTGAAAGACATCTCAAGTATTGCTTCCGAGTTTCATATTAGCCGTCAAAAAATCTCTTGCCCATTTGTTTTCGTGTATTTTTGTAAGGTGGGAGGGATCAGTTGGAATGTAAACAGAGTTAACTGAATAGAGTGTAATGTGAAGTGCTAGAATTCTATCCCATATGAACCATGTGAGCGTTAGCCCTACTGATAGAAATGGGCCCACACAAGGACAGAGAAAAACTCTGACCAGGGTGGGAATTAATAAGTGCTACACGGCGAACGTTTGTATAAAAGTAACCTTTCCTTGTACTTGTACATGTCCATTGCCTTGACTTTAACATCTTCAGTTCCCACGGCCAGCTCCCGTCTGACCTTGTAGCTCAGTCGGTAGAGCGGCGGAGATCCGTAACCCGAAGGTCGTGGGTTCAATTCCCACCCTGGTCAGAGTTTTTCTCTGTCCTTGTGTGGGCCTATTTCCATCTGCAAAACCAACGCTCACATGGTTCATATGGGATAGAATTCTAGCACTTCACATTACACTCTATTCCGTTAACTCTATTTAAAATATAAGTGCTACACGGCCAACGTTTGTATAAACGTAACCTTTCCTTCCAGTTTGGAATGTAATTAATCACATCGAAAAGTGTATCACCTGAAATTTTCAGAAATGTTTTCTTTAGTTCTAGGTTGCCACATTGATTCGGCTCTTGTTAGTTTAAAATTGGTCCTCCATTTCTAAGAATGAACATCACAATAGGACGGGAAGTTCAGAATATTTTTGGACACAAATGAGTTACGTACCATAATTTTGACACCAGACAGTCCCAACCCAGTTGTAGAATTCCTTTCCTCAGACGTGAAGTCACCGGTTTTCAGAAAGATCACCCCGAACCCAATGATTGCCAAATTTACAGCTATAGAAAATGCGTGTACCCAGGCTGGCATATGCAGCTTCGGTACGTAATACAGGGCACAGAAAATCGGTGCAGACAGGCTGGTGAAGCCGACGAGAACGCCAAAGTTTCGGTGTTTTCTTAGTTGCATATTCAGACTTCTTGTCCATGTTGCATCGCCGTCATTGTTGTCCGCCCCGCCGTCAGCGTCTTCTAAAGCGTGCTCGAGGAAAAGAAGGGAACACAGGAGCCGATAGTCTATGATCAATGCTTTGTAAAATGTTACGAACACATCAAACCAGGCTTCGTAAACCACGTTTTCTCCACTCAACTGCACGTCACTGTCTTCATTTACTTGAGAATCCACCCACTCAATAAAGTTAAAAAACGCCAAGATTTTAAAATAAAATTTCGCATTCTCAATGTATCGAGCTGAAAATGTTTTGTACCTCAGAACATTACAATAGGTAATCGCCTGAATGATCTTCTGAAGTAAAAAGACTAGCTTGTCTGACACAATAAGGGACCAAGGGTTGCTGAGTTCAAATGAATCGTTAAGATTCTTAGAAGCCCAGGTGGCTGCGAGAAGGAAACACTCGACAATTATCAAAGGGATCGTTATCGCTGCCACTACGAATCCCATGGAAGGTTGTTGTTTTTGCAAGGTATGCTGCCGGTTGTCCACTCCTTCTGCTTTTGAAAAGAACAGTACAGCGCCAAAAACCGCAAACACTATTCCGATTAGAATGCAGGCAGTTAAACGAAAGTAGATATTGAGTTCAAGCTTGTGTGAATTGGTGAACATGTGCACGAGGTCCATCATAGCGCCGATGAGAAACACTATCAGCATTGCCTGGGAAGAGCAAATCTTTACGCAAGTCTGAGAACATACACTAACAGCTCCCAATACGAATAGCACTACGTAAAACAACAGCGAGTACGAGGCTACAATCCACTGAGAGGCACTCATGGTTTGGTTGAGATCTTGTTGACTGGCTGGATGACATGGAGAGTTCTCAACCAAGTGTATGTGCTCGCTAGCCCAATACATTTCCATGTTAACAGCCTTACACGACTTCAACTCAGAGGAATGAGTGGTTCTTTGCTTATGCGGCACTCGACATATAGAAATCCAAAGGCTTCCGGGAAAGGCGGAAATGACACTGATGAAGAGGTAGAATTTCAAATTTTGGTTTTTATGATATCAAATGTCGAGCGAGGTTGAAGTTGTGACTAGTACGATGCTATAATTTCCGAGTCAGTTAACCCAGTTTTTCAGGTCAAGGAAAATTCCTTAATTAAACTTTTTTAGGATCCCTCAAACCGTTTATGAAAACAAAAAAACGAAACCGAAACAGCCTGAGTGAAGATATTATATTAGCTGTCAATCTATTATCGTTCATTTTTCTGGGAAAGAGTTCACTTCCACTGGGGAGTGTGACTATACAACAATACACTTACGCATTCCGGTGCATTTCGAAGTCAACATTGTTTATGATTCTGCTTGTCACGACCAGAAGGAAGACAAGGAAGGAAATGTTTAAATTCATTTCCGACGAAGTTCACAGCAAAGTCACCGTGAGAACGGCATCCCGGTCGATGTTAGCTGTTGAAATGTTGAGCCTTGACAACAACTATTCAGAATACACCAGCCAGAATGCCAAAACGTTCCAGTCAGCAGTCGGCTCCGTGATCCGGCCTACCGAGCACGACATCAATACTACAATAGTAGCATCCCAAGTAATCTTTGCTTGTGGCACAGGAGTTTTCTACCTTGTCACCCTTACCCTTAGCATCTGTGGAGTTTGGATCAGAGGTTTTGCAACACTGTGCTCTTCACGAGGAACTTTTTTTGTGTTCTTTATTGGGGCTCTGGTCGCTTCTATTAATGTCTTCACGTATTCAGACAACATGCTCGTCAAGGTCTATTTCCGTCCTTCGGTCGTATCTATTGTTGGAATTGTTTTCACTTTGTTCGATGCTATGCTGTTTTTTCAACTAAGAGGACATGGCACGAATGAACCAACTTTGGGTAGACAACAACCTTGCATGGGAGTTGTGGTTGGCTGCGTAACATTCCCTTTATTCGTCTTAGAACTTGTTCTTCTTGCACTTGCGTTCAATAATAAAGCTAAAGCTATTAACGATTCGGTTTCTAACGGAGAGGCACACATTCAGTGGATTCTTATGGTTGTGGACAAAATCCTCTTTCTCGTTCAGAAACCAATTCAACTGGCTATATATCTGTATTTACGGCACACGATTCCCTGTTCGTTGTATAGAGAGAATGCCCAGTTTTATCTTAGAATAATTTCGTTCTTTAACTTGATCGAATGGGTTGACTCTCAGGTCAATGTCGACGATGATTTGCAATTGAGTAGAGTTCAAGATAACTCCGGTTGGTCTGATGTTATGTTAGTTACTTATAAGGCTTTGATCATAGATTATCGTTTACTGTGTTGCTTATGATTCCTCGAGCATTCACTTGAACTTCAAACTGGCGATTATGGCAACGTTGCCGGCGAGGGCGTAGGTTTGAATGACGGTACAACCAACGATAATATGACGGACGGGGATGGGATCAAAATGTGTTCTGGATTTTTTGCTGGCGCTGCTTGTCTCATTGCCCCAGTATTTTGTGGTCTTTATTATTTACAAGATGTACAGATCGGAGCTTCAGTACAGATATCTGCAATTATTGTCGACGCAGCAATCATCCTTTTCGGTATTTGTTTGCTTCACAAGAACAGTTTGGAGGCAGAAGACACAAGGGAACCCTCTGCAGTCAAAGTCATGGTAAATGTCTTTCTAATCAGATATTTAAGAGGCTGTGTCGCAGTAGTGCAGTTCATTTTTTGTAGTATTACCAATTCCTTCCTCCTACTTGCTATGCAACTTACCAATAATCCAGAAATTACTTTTAAGAGTCACGTAACACGTCACATTTAAACGTGCTTTCCCCCGACATTTTTTGACATTTTTTTCTGAAAGGTCCACTGCTCAAATAAGCCACGGATTATGTCATCGAATACTTTCTATTCCGCAGAAACGTTGCCTCTTTTAATTTTAAACCGCAGTATCGATGAAAGTTTCATTCCCTTGGCATCGTTAGGTGCAACAGGTTGCAGTCGTTTACACACCATGTTCAGCAACGTTATATGGATCAACAAAGCCCGCCACAGTAGTTTGTGTCGGTTTGCGCATCTCAGACAACCTTGATATGTTTGTCCGACGCAATCAATGCTTTATCAACATAGTTTTGCAACGGCATGTGGGGGAAATTACATCCCAGTCCGTAGCTTACGCAACATTGTACCACATTAACCAACGAAAGCTACTTGGCCAGCAGTGTTAAATCCTATGTTGTGCCTTTACATGAACTCAGATTGATAGGTTAAGAGACAGAAAAATTATTGCTTAGTGTTTAGTTATTCTATATCTCCTTGCTTGATAGGTATGCTGCTTTGGTGCCGTTGGCTTTATATGTTGGATGGTGCAAGGAGCCATCGCGGGCTTTTGGGCAGCTACTGCGCATGGCAGAAGGGACGTCCAAGACCCGTCTTACATGGCCTGGGATTCAGCAAAATTTACAGTTCGTGGTCTGACAACAGCATTTCTTATGTTCATGTTCATGAAGATTAATGCTCGAGCATTGCCACAACAAAACCCAGACGTGAAAATGAATCATTTTTGTGTGCCTGTTGTCATGTCGGGGATATTATCCGCCTTTGTGGAAACATTGATTGATCAGTATGTTGGTCCCATGGATAGCGCCGTCAGGTTTGTGGCAATAACAAGTGCTGGTTAATTAATTTCGGTGGTATCTTGGGGTCATTGATTTATTTTCCTTACCCTTTTAAAGCAGTCATGCATGTGTCATGTGCTGTCGTGTCACTCTCCGCCTCTCTATCGCTTTCGCGCCGGGGCTGGCCCCACATAGCACCCTTACTATTTCACGTTTAGTACCTTGTGTATAATTATTAATGCAGCGCTTACCGGTTCTTCATTTGGTAAGTGCAAGTCCCTGATCTACCGAAACTGGGGTATACGTACGGAAAATTCTCGGCTTTGTTAAAGTTGTATAACAGATGTTCCCTTTTTCAAATAAACTTGGTACTTTGGATGGCTGGATATTCTCTTATAGAAGGAAACCTTCTGCAAGAAAAATCCTGTTTTGAGCTTAAGGCACTGCCGTGCACAGTTTATCCCCTCAGCCCCTGATGACATTTAAAAATGGCCACCGAGGGGTAACTGGCCCTATAATCAAGTTGCATTAAGTTCAGGGGGTATAACGGTAGTCGTAGATGTTTTCAGTACCAATATAATCTGCCTAAGCTCCAGCCGTTTGGGCTTAACAAGGAATTAGGGAGCTTAAGCTCGCGCCTCTTTGAGACGCGGATGGCAACCGGAAGGGAACATTTTGCGTCCCAGGACAGTTGTGTCCCCAAGAGGTTTATACTGATCAGCTCTAATGGAGAAAAGATACTTGACGATGTAAATGTAGTTGTCTGAAGACAAGTCAAGAGGGAAAACAGCTCACTTCCGGTTGCCGTCCGCATCTCAAAAACACGTGTGCTTAAGTTCCCTAATAGGGAGCTTAAGCAACGACAACGGCGACGGCAACGACAACGCCAAAAAGCAGTAATATTATTGGTTAAAGAATCAAAATGCTCGTGTGACACGGTTAATTTCATGAAAATCATTGTCGCTGCGGCAGAATTTTGTCGCTGCGATCAGTCACACGAATTCAAACCAGTTTGAATTCGTGCGACTTATCGCAGCGACAAAATTAGCGAAAGCAGCGTTGTCGCATCGTATGTACACTTCCGGCAACAAGTCGCTGCGACAAAATATAAATGAACCAATGAGAGAGCGTCATATGGTCAGCCATATTGAATAAGAAAACTAGTTCACATTCCCCCTCATACGAGATCACTGCATGTGCACCGAACAGGCGTCGTGTCGCAGCGACTTGTTTTGCAAGTAGTACACATGGAGCAACTTGTCGCAGAGACATGTCGCTGCGACTTGTCGCCTAGTGTGTCCCGGCCTTTAGTTTGAGCTGTTCCAATTGTTTCAAGATGTTTCCAACTTGTTTTTGCTGTACAATATGGGCGAAGTATGCTATAACCAGATTGGTACGTAAGGATTTGAAGGAAAGAGAGAGACGGAAAGATTCCCCGTTGTTTGTCCACGTTGTCGTCAAAACCTGAAAATTCGTCATTTTACGTTGTTGTTTTGACGAGTACGGGAGACAAATGTACAAAAATGCGTGCCGCACGTGCAGCACGATCATTTTGTCCTCTTTTAACCAATAATATTACGGCTTTTTGGCGTTGTCGTTTGCTGTAGCCGTCGTCTTTGCTTAAACTCCTTAACAACTCGCAAAAGCTACGGCTCAGTATGAGAGCTAACGAGCAATTATCACTTAAGACAGCGTCTCGCATTTGCTCTCAACTGGTCGCAGTTCTCGTTGTGCCAAATATTGACCTTTATTTTTTATCACCAGATGCGAAATAAAGGAACAAAGTCTAAAAATTCTTTTGGAGGTGGGCCCCCCTATGTACCTTGGATTTCTAATTCATGTGTTCTTGCACTTTGTCATCATCGAAACCAAGATTGGGAAACAAATGACTCGTGGAAGGTGTTTAGGGTCATCCCGAACGAGATCTGAATCAGGAACAGAATGGTTTGATGCTGTAGAATTACAGAATTAACATAACCACGAACTGGATCGCAGAGATAGCATCTATCATTTGTATCAGCGTGATCTATCCCCTTTTATATAATAACCAAATCAATGCACGCGCTCTGATTGGTCA